>NC_060140.1:677779700-678083294 GCF_021461385.2 Schistocerca piceifrons | reverse complement strand
CATGTACTAAGCTTTGCTCAATTACCTATTTGCGTCTATACCTCAGTAATTGTCGGATATTAAGATAAACATTCATTCACAGTTAAAATAACTCCACCACCTACGTGAGCGATACTTTGTCACGGTCTTATGCGGATTTAGGCAAAAAGCAGTGCTTAGTAATCTTGCGGGAGCGCAATTGCCGGATTGGCAATCCGTACTGCTGCCTGGTCTAACCGCTAGTGCTTAGCCATGGCCAGCTGTGCGCTCCTTCTCCCCCATTAAACCGCTTGTGACGTCAGCCACCATCTGTGCCCTTAAAATAGACACATTTTACCTTACGCTTTCCCTGTTGCTTTCTACGCAAATATACTTTTGATTTACACTCTTCTGCAAATTTTACTCTGACCCTCTGCTCTAATTTAAAGTTTTTTTAAGCGTAATTATTTTTTTACCCTTTGGCAGCCTCTGGTCGGGCCAGTTCACCTTCTCCATCCCCAAGGGGTGTCCACCTGTGGATGCTGTGTCGTATTTCTAAGCTACCCCTGGCTTTTCTGTGTCCTTCCGCTTTCACGTTCTTGCAAGTCACTGTGCTGGCCTACCGCGCCCGACTCGGCCTACACTCTGGCCGTCCGTCTGTCTGCCATACCGCTGCATGCTGGCGCTCGCTTAGTTAAAAAAGGTTAGAACTTTAGTTTTATTGCCCATACAACAACCGGGTTCCTTTCTGATGCCACTTCACATTGTTAGACATCACCTGAAGATCTTAAAAGTATTGTTTATCTAAAGCGTGGCCATTCGTGCACAGCATATTTCCACGATTCACCCCACCTTCATTGTATGTGTAAAATAAGCTTGCCTTTTTCAGAAACAATATACATAGCTATGTTACCTCTGTAGTGCTCTGAAATTATGCCTTTATGATTACTCAATTTTGATTTTCACTCCTTTGTTTCTCATTAGGTACACCTTCAGTCTGCCATTTCGATGATTAAGCTTAATACTACTGATTCTAATTTCTCCTCCCATCTCACCAATTTCCATCCCACTTAAAGATATTGTCACGTAAATACTAGACACCAATATCTTTCTTATTAGATACTACACAGACAGTAACTTTGCGTTATGACTAATATCATTTCCCAACTCCAGTTTCTAATTACTGTCTTTGGTTGTCTGTCACACCAACTGTGAACTTACAAACCTAATTTGAAGCTTCAGCATCATTCATGCCACATCGTACTGTTATTTTTCTGTTTGCTTATATTCGTTACTTTATCTTATATAATACCCCTTTATTCTCAACCTTCACACTGGCATGTTACTTTTGTATGTCTACCAGAACTTTAGCTACTCTCTTGTGCTCTTAAATTTTTGAATCACTTTAATATACCTAATATATGTACAAGGCTATTCTAATGATGTCTGGTGCTCATGGCTACTTAGTCCATTCAACGAATTTTACAGGATTCTCCTTTCACATCTTACAACTACGTCATAGCGTCTTGCTCCCTTAACTACCACCACAGAAAAACTTAAACGTAATTCTTCTTTAATAGTCAGTGCTTTCTATGGGCTCTGATCATTATTCCTCATCTTTGATCTCTACTTTCAATTCGTCTCACATTCCATCAGTGCCGTGCATATAGCACTAGACTCCATCTTCCTTCATCCTAAAAATTAAACCTTTTCTTTAACTTTAAATACTCCTTTACCGCACGTAATTCTGTTATTTAGTGTTTTTCCACAACTACTTCTCTCCACTCGGACTGTGGTCCTCCCTCCTTTTACAGCCCCCAGTGAAGAATTTTTGATAGACAAATGGTTAGTAGAAGAGACTGAAGCACAAAAAAGAAGAATTGCTTCAGACTGCTGAGGTGCTCACAGTTGCAAACTGTGAAGTCTCTCCAAGACAGAGAGACTCCCTACGCTTAATTATCACTCTCTCCACTAACGTATCTCTTCAATTCTATATGTTCCTTAGTTCAAAAACTCGGATAGACGAGTCGATAGGCACTAATATGTGGTAAAGTCTCCACCAAAAATGGGCCATGATACACAAGCACAAATTTCTTTATCTCTTGGGACACCTTTTTCGATCGCTCTTTGGTCTTAACTGCACACAGGCTCCTAAATTAAGGTTAATTGCAGAATGTGGTGCCACACAACACAGCACTGCACAAAACTGGCACTAATAGCGTAAGCAAATACGAACACACACGACACAGATCTGTAAGTCCACTGAATCGGTGATAAGTTGAGAAAACGTCCCAAAACACATGTGCTACAAAACGCCACTGTTTCCTGCGCATGTACCCAACATCAATATGGGATATGATCACCATGCACATGCACACAGGCCGCACAACGGGTTGGCACACTCTGGATCAGGTGGTCGAGCAGCTGCTGGGGTATAGCCTCCCATTCTTGCACCAGTGCCTGTCGGAGCTCCCTGAAGTATCCTAGGAGTTTGAAGATGTGCAGCGATACGTCGACCGAGAGCATCCCAGATGTACTCGATGGAGTTTAGGTTTGGAGAACAGGCAGGCCACTCCATTCGCCTGATATCTTCTGCTTCAAGGTACTCCTCCACGATGGCAGCTCGGTGGGGCCGTGCGTTATCATCCATCAGGAGGAAAGTGGGACCCACTGCACCCCTGAAAAGGCGGACGTACTGGTGCAAAATGATGTTCCGATACACCTGACCTGTTACAGTTCCTCTGTCAAAGACATGCAGGGGTGTACGAGCACCAATCATAGTCCCACCCCACACCATAAAACCATGACCTCCCTTTCAAGTACATTAAGGGGTTGGTATCTGATTCCTGGTTCACGCCAGATGAAAAACCGGCGAGAATCACAGTTTGCACTATACTTGGACTCGTCCATGAACATAACCTGGGACCGTTCCAATGACCATGTACTGTGTTCTTGACACCAGGCTATACGGGCTCTCCTGTGACCAGGGATCAGTGGAACATACCCTGCAGGTCTCTGGGTTAATAAACCATGTCTGTTCAGTCGTCTGTAGACTGTGTGTCTGGAGACAACTGTTCCAGTGGCCGCGGTAAGGGCCCGAACAAGGCTACCTGCAGTACTCCGCTGCCATCTGAGATATCGGTCTTCTTGTGGTGTTGTACACTGTGGACGTCCCGTACTGTAGCGTTTCCTTTCCGCTGGAATCGTTGCCATAATCTTGAGATCACACTTTGTGGCACACGAAGGGCCTGTGCTACAACTTGCTGTGTTTGACCAGCCTCTAGTCGCGCTAATATTCTACCTCTCGTAACGTCATCAATATGTGTTCTTTGAGCCATTTTCAACCACAGTCACCATTAGAACGTTGAAAACGCCTGCACACTTACTCGCTGCATCATACTCTGACATGCACCAACACACATCTGCGAATGTGGACTGCTGCCAGCGCCACCGTGCGACGACTGCAGGTCAAGTGCATCGCATGGTCATACCCTGAGGTGATTTAAACCCGCAAACCGCCCACCAGACCGATGTTTCACCATGTATTAGCATTATCCTTAATTTATGAGCATGAGTGTAGTATCAAATCTCCTGGTTTCAACACAGTTGCCTGAGCCCTAGCATCATCTCTTTTCTTCCTTTCAGCTGCCCATCAACACATTCTTTCTCTGGCCAACTTTTCTATTTCATCTTTAGTTAGAACTCTGCTCCCCAGAAAAACTGCTTCACTCCCAATAACATTCGTTGGTTTATGCCCAAACATTAACTCATATGGCGCAAAACCTGTTGCTTCATGCCATACATTATTGATTATCTCTTCAAAATTTACAATACAGTTTGTGCAAGTTGTGTTTCTCCTGTAGCAATAAGTCCTACATAACCAGTTCAACCCCTTCATGATCCGCTCACTGGGATTCCCTTGAGGGAAATATGGCGAAATTCTGACATGTCTCAGTCCATGTCGCTCCAACGTTTATGTAAACTTGTGAGCTGTAAATTGAGGATCATTGTCTGAGAGTAAAGCAACTGGCTATCCCACCTGCACAAAACAACCTTTCTCCAGTTTTTCAGTCAATTCGCCCTCCTGATTGGGTACAACTCTACGTGTTTCCCAAACACATCTGCCACTATAAAAATATAGGTGCAACCACCCCTGTATACTGGGAGAGGTCCAAACAAGTCCACTACAATCAATTCTCGAGGTCCTTCTACTTGCAGATTCTATCGCAAACCTTGAATGGGAACCGTAACTGCTCTCATCTTTTGACATTGATCACAAGCTTGGACTCGTCTCTGCACCCTTTGCCAGATGTTCTCAAAAATAGCCACTTCTTGTAACTTTGCAAGACACTTCCATGCCCCATAATGTCCATAACTTTCGTGCACTAGGTCTATTAATTCCTCTACAAATTGCTGCGGAAAACAGAGTTCGCACTCCTCCTGATCCTCTCTCCTCCTCCTAAACAACACCCCTTGATGAATTAAGCTGCTCGGAGGAACAAAATGGTAAGCGCCAAAATCACAGTTTCGAGATACAGCGCATCTAAAGTTTCAATTAATCTACAAATCTGAATTTTTTTTTTGAACAGTCCTTTTATTCTGTAGTGATTCTATCATCTATCTTCTACTATACAGACATAAATGAAACTCAGAACTAACTAAAACAAATGAATTATACAAAAATTATTACATTACCATACACCATTAACAACACATAGTGATAGAACATTACATATTAAATTTTACAGTAAGTCTTCTACACTTTACTGAAAATGCAAAATCATTCATCACTCTCATTACTAATGTCTTTTTCATCCAAAACTGTTGGCTTTAGTGACAGGAAAAATCCATGGTCGACAGGAGGTATGTAATTTAGAAGCGACAGGACGTCAGCAACTTTTTTCTTTTCAATAAGCCTTGGCCCATTGTATTTAAGTCGAAACGTAGGAACTGGTCCTTGCCTTCCACGTTTCCTGAAGCTTATTTCATGCCAAATGTCATGACAAAATGTCTCGATGATGAATAAAGATGATGGATATTCGGAGTTCACCTTCCATCTACATACTTTCCTTAGGTTGACATCTCGACCATCAACTGTCTTCTTTCTGAAGATAAACGCTTCTTTAGAGTGACGTATTTGATAGAAATCCTCTCTTTTCATATTATATTCAAGCAATGGATTCTTCTTAGCCGACTTCTTGATGATCTCACACCACTGATCTGAACTGTACACATCTTGTACTTGTCAGCGAACGTAATTTTCAATTGTCGCGAAATCTCTATCGGACGGCAACATTGTGTGCCCGCTCATGGGGAAGTGGTGTTCAATCACACGAAATCTACCAGTTGAAATTAGATATTTCCAAAACAGTACCCTGCTCCAGTTCTTATTTTGGCCACAGCAGTTATCAGATATCGCAATGAGAGTCTTCCCTTTTATGTCGTTTTCCTCAAAGTAACCTAAAAGGCAGCTCAAAATTTCCTCTGATCCACAGGCAGCAATAGTCTCATTCCACAAAAAGCAGTGCCCTTTCTTCTTGACACAATCATGAACATTGAGATTATACAACCAAATCTTCCTTTTGTAAAAAGCTGGACCACAACTTAACTTAGGAACTGGGAGAGTGCGCTGCAAGTCAAAAGTCACAACATGCAGGTTACTGTCTGCTTCTGCTGGTTTTGTCTGGATGGGAATGTTAGCTTGCCCTGCTTCTGCCTGATGTTGGTGTAATTCCAACTGATGCTATAGACTTACTTTCAGTTGGGGGGCATCAGTACTCTCAATTTGCACTTTGAGCATGTCACAAGTCTTACACGTATCATTCTTTGGTGGCTTTACTCCTATGGTATACTCTTCAGTGAAAATTCGTCTGTACTTGTCTGCAGATACAGGCTCATAGGACATCTCCTTGCAGAAAACATTCTTATAGTGCTCGTAACAGAAGGCGATTGTTGCATCTGTGCCCAGGTACAATCTGGCACGATTGTTTGAGCGTCTGTAATGACTCTCGTGTTTCGTTATTTGGCGATGTGTTCCCTGACATGGTTAACACTAGTTTCAGAGTAAGTATGCGGACCTACGGTATGCTTGCCTCGTTTGTCCTAGGATGGCGTGGTCGATCCGGATGCGATTTTCTTCTGTATATTTTCGACACGACCGCGATTGTCATATAGACCATGAATGGCAAGAAAAGCTTTCTTGCATACTTTTACACCACTGCCACTAACTTTTATGCTGTAGGGAATAGCACAGTTTCTCCGGGAAGTTTCTCCAGCTGCTTTTCGGTGACGTGCAACAGTATTAGATTTCATGGCACCAAATAAGTATGCATTTTGTATGTTAAAATCACCTGCTTCCCAAAATGTTTTGAATAGTTTCATCACATTCAAATCTCCTACTTTTTCGAAACATTTACTTACAGCTGCTCCTGTTTGAGAAAGATACTCTTCGCCCAAATTACGCCTCTTCTGTTTAATTTTGCGTTGAGAATCGACTCTCAGCCTTTCCCGAGACGACCTCTTTGTCTGTTCGAGAGCGCCTTCCTGAACGGTTTCCGCAGGAGCGATACAATGTTCGTTGTTTTGGGCAATATGATCTGATTCGCTATTAACCTGTATAACAACAAAAACTACTATTACCGTTACCATTATTATTATTACATGTAACAACATAAATGAGAAATGCGCATTCACACACCACTTAACCAAAAAAATGTAGCCATTCTAAAATAACCTCAAAATTATCGTACTTCAGGAACATAATGTTATGTACATGCACTTACCGTTATGTTCGTGAAACGTACTAAAGACAGTATATTTACAAAATAACATACCTCTGAGTCATCTGAATCGTTAGGAATGTATTCTGGATCCCTCTCGAAGATATTAGTATCATTGAAAGTATATTACTCGTCTTCTGCCATGTTCACTGTTGTCATAATCTCGGAGATGTTTTTACTTGCCGCCATTCTCTCTGTCACCATTATGTTTCCGCAACAGACGGACAGTGGCGCTTACCATTAAGCACCTCCTTGACATCTGTTGAGTGAATTTGGAACTACTAGTAAGTTTACTGCATTGTGCATCCCACAGGTGGTGTCATTAGCCATCTACCGCAAAATACAGGGTTATTACAAAAGATTGAAGCGATTTCACAGCTCTACAATAACTTTATTATTTGAGATATTTTCACAATGCTTTGCACACACATACAAAAACTCAAAAAGTTTTTTTAGGCATTCACAAATGTTCGATATGTGCCCCTTTAGTTATTCGGCAGACATCAAGCTGATAATCAAGTTCCTCCCACACTCGGCGCAGCATGTCCCCATCAATGAGTTTGAAAGCATCATTGATGCGAGCTCGCAGTTCTGGCACGTTTCTTGGTAGAGGAGGTTTAAACATTGAATCTTTCACATAACCCCACAGAAAGAAATTGCATGGGGTTAAGTCGGGAGAGCGCGGAGGCCATGACATGAATTGCTGATCATGATCTCCACCACGACCGATCCGTCGGTTTTCCAATCTCCTTTTTAAGAAATGCCGAACATCATGATGGAAGTGCGGTGGAGCACCATCCTGTTGAAAGATGAAGTCGGCGCTGTCGGTCTCCAGTTGTAGCATGAGTCAATTTTCCAGCATGTCCAGATACACGTGTCCTGTAACGTTTTTTTCGCAGAAGAAAAAGGGGCCGTAAACTTTAAACCGTGAGATTGCACAAAACACGTTAACTTTTGGTGAATTGCGAATTTGCTGCACGAATGCGTGAGGATTCTCTACCGCCCAGATTCGCACATTGTGTCTGTTCACTTCACCATTAAGAAAAAATGTTGCTTCATGACTGAAAACAAGTTTCGCACTGAACGCATCCTCTCCCATGAGCTGTTGCAACCGCGCCGAAAATTCAAAGCGTTTGACTTTGTCATCGGGTGTCAGGGCTTGTAGCAATTGTAAACGGTAAGGGTTCTGCTTTAGCCTTTTCCGTAAGATTTTCCAAAGCTCGGCTGCGGTACGTTTAGCTCCCTGCTTGCTTTATTCGTCGACTTCCGCGGGCTACACGTGAAACTTGCCCGCACGTGTTCAACCGATTCTTCGCTCACTACAGGCCGACCCGTTACAGAGGCATCCAGAAGCTTTAAACTGCGCATACCATCGCCGAATGGAGTTAGCAGTTGGTGGATCTTTGTTGAACTTCGTCCTGAAGTGTCGTTGCACTGTTATGACTGACTGATGTGAGTGCATTTCAAGCACGATATACGCTTTCTCGGCTCCTGTCGCCATTTTGTCTCACTGCGCTCTCGAGCGCTCTGGCGGCAGAAACCTCAAGTGCGACTTCAGCCGAACAAAACTTTATGAGTTTTTCTACGTATCTGTAGTGTGTCGTGACCATATGTCAATGAATGGAGTTACAGTGAATTTATGAAATCGCTACAATCATTTGTACATTGCGATGGCGCTTACCATTGTGTTCCCCCGAGCAGCTCAATTTTATAAAATATTTTCACTTTGCGATGTTGCTTTGATCCTAAAATTTGCTTAATATATCTTAAGTGTTCGTCCTGTTTCTGCTGTCTTCTTATATCCTTACATACTCGCCTAATTACGGCCTCATGCTTCGATCCTTTCATCATCAACACCCGCAAACCATCCAAGTTTCATTTTTTCTCAAGCTCTGTTCCCTCTACCGGCATTCTGGATAAGGCATTTGCAATAATGGTGTCCCGTCCTTTAATGTATCTAACTTCCATATCAAATTGCTGTAGATACGTCGCCCAAAGTCCCAGTCTATTATTACGCAAACGACATCTCTTCATAAAGCTTAACAACTGACGGTCAGTAAGCACTATTGTGTGATGACCCAACAAATAACCCTCAAACTTCTGAAACCCATACAATATAGACAGGGCTTCTTGTTCTGCAATACAGTAGTTCCTTTCAGCTGCTATAAACATTCTGCTAGCGAATGCGATGGTTTGATGGCGGGGTTCTCCCTCTTTTTCTCCCTCCTGAAATATTTATACCCCAATGCCGTAGCCACAAGCACCGGAAGACATGTAGAAAGATCTACTGAAATCTGGATGATACAGAATTTTGCTACTTAATAGTTGCGTCTTCAGTTCCTGAAAAGCCACCTCATGTTCTTCTGACCAAATCCAGGGCACATTCATTTTCAATAGCTGATTCAATGCGGGGTTATTAAATCCTTGTAATGGCACAAAACGCCAATAGAACCCTATCAGCCCATACATAGCCCTCAAATCTTTCTTATTATTTGGCTGAGGAAATTCCTCTGGTTGTATTCCTGTTTGATCAATGATATGCCCCAGAAATTTAATCTTTTCCTTCAGCTAATCTGTCTTACTGAACTTAAGTTTCATACCCCCTTCCTGCATGGCCACCAGTACTTTTTCCAATAATGCACAATGCTGCTCCCAGTGTCTGTGGCTATTAATATATCGTCGACATACACAGGAAGCTGGTCCATTAGCTCAGGTTACAACACCTGGTACATGGCTCTTACAAAGACACACACAGAAATGTTAAGACCAAATGACAAGACGCAAAATTGATAACTGTATATTTCCTAGATTGTTGTGCTAACCTTATATTCCAATATCCACAGATCACATCCATGGATGAAAAGAACCTTACTCCATGGAACTTCTGGAAAAGTTCGTCTATCGATATTGGCCTATCGGTCTCTCGTTCCACAATTGCATTCAATCTCCTCACATCCAAAATTCGCACACTTCCATCCTTCTTGGGTACTGGGAACAACGGACTGATATATTCACTACTTGCTCTTTCAATTACCCCCATCACAACATGCGGTCTATTTCTTCTTGTACTGCTTTTCTATGGGCAAACGATATTACAAAAGTCTTGGGGGCATAGACATCAAGTGGCTTATTAGTTAAACTGCACTCGAAATTCTGTACCTCAACTGATGCATCAGAAAAGACTCCACAATTCCGTTTTAAAATTTCACTCAGTTCCCTTTTCTGTTGTTCAGACAAACTCCCTAACTCTGACATCCTTTCTCGTATTTTCTCTTGAATCGATGCACCACATCCTTACCCCGACTCAAGCTATGTATCGTTACTAATTTCACCTCTGTTGCAACGCCTTCCTCTCCTACATACTGTGCCTCCTTAGGACTATTAAATACCTCCTTTCTCTTAAGAAAGGGGACCACTAGTTTTCTACACCCTTCGTGGAATCTCAACTCACAGTCTTAAAAATTTATTTCTACTTTATACGCATTCAGGAAATCCACGCCCACTAGTAACTCTACATTCAACTCAAGAATGAGAAGGAAGGAACGTTCTACCATTACTCCCCCTAATTGCACTGACATCACTACTTCCTGTCGAATTGCCTTTGACAACTTTCCAGTAGCACCAAATATTTTCCCTGGAGACACCGGCCACACTGTCATATCTTCTTTTTCTGGAAAACTCGCAAAGTACTCTTACGAAATTACGAAAACTTCCGATCCGCTGTCCACTAACACATGACTTGTCACTCCTCCAACCTGCACCTCGACAATAGGCTCACTGTCTGCGACTATGGGAATGGTTTCCTCCTCTGCTATCAAATCGGCAATTATCTCTCGTCGGCCAAATTCTGGAACAATACTAACATTTCCGGATTTAAATTTACCTACCTGCTAACCCGAAGAACCTTCAAGCAATCTGTCGTGAACCGACAGTTCGCACATACGCTCAACTTCTGCTCATTCAGCGCGAGATTCGAGGAGCTCAGCTTCTCCGTCGATTAACCTTGAGGGTTGTCCACGTTGCTTAGTTCCATCAAACATGAACTCAAAAACAACGTCGCTCTCTCGCTCTTCACTGCTGACACCTTCCTCTAATGGTTCCGCTATTGCAACATTAACATTACTATCCGTACTGCCAGATTCCATATTTACTCTTGGATGCCAAAGCTCTTCCCTACAACTGTCTCTCGCATTCTGGGCACGAACACCTCTCCTAACAAGTCTTACCAGATTTACATTGTGATATTCGCTATTTTTGGCTTCATTAAAACAGCAAATACACTCCTGGAAATGGAAAAAAGAACACATTGACACCGGTGTGTCAGACCCACCATACTTGCTCCGGACACTGCGAGAGGGCTGTACAAGCAATGATCACACGCACGGCACTGCGGACACACCAGGAACCGCGGTGTTGGCCGTCGAATGGCGCTAGCTGCGCAGCATTTGTGCACCGCCGCCGTCAGTGTCAGCCAGTTTGCCGTGGCATACGGAGCTCCATCGCAGTCTTTAACACTGGTAGCATGCCGCGACAGCGTGGACGTGAACCGTATGTGCAGTTGACGGACTTTGAGCGAGGGCGTATAGTGGGCATGCGGGAGGCCGGGTGGACGTACCGCCGAATTGCTCAACACGTGGGGCGTGAGGTCTCCACAGTACATCGATGTTGTCGCCAGTGGTCGGCGGAAGGTGCACGTGCCCGTCGACCTGGGACCGGACCGCAGCGACGCACGGATGCACGCCAAGACCGTAGGATCCTACGCAGTGCCGTAGGGGACCGCACCGCCACTTCCCAGCAAATTAGGGACACTGTTGCTCCTGGGGTATCGGCGAGGACCATTCGCAACCGCCTCCATGAAGCTGGGCTACGGTCCCGCACACCGTTAGGCCGTCTTCCGCTCACGCCCCAACATCGTGCAGCCCGCCTCCAGTGGTGTCGCGACAGGCGTGAATGGAGGGACGAATGGAGACGTGTCGTCTTCAGCGATGAGAGTCGCTTCTGCCTTGGTGCCAATGATGGTCGTATGCGTGTTTGGCGCCGTGCAGGTGAGCGCCACAATCAGGACTGCATAGTACCGAGGCACACAGGGCCAACACCCGGCATCATGATGTGGGGAGCGATCTCCTACACTGGCCGTACACCACTGGCGATCGTCGAGGGGACACTGAATAGTGCACGGTACATCCAAACCGTCATCGAACCCGTCGTTCTACCATTCCTAGACCGGCAAGGGAACTTGCTGTTCCAACAGGACAATGCACGTACGCATGTATCCCGTGCCACCCAACGTGCTCTAGAAGCTGTAAGTCAACTACCCTGGCCAGCAAGATCTCCGGATCTGTCCCCCATTGAGCATGTTTGGGACTGGATGAAGCGTCGTCTCACGCGGTCTGCACGTCCAGCACGAACGCTGGTCCAACTGAGGCGCCAGGTGGAAATGGCATGGCAAGCCATTCCACAGGACTACATCCAGCATCTCTACGATCGTCTCCATGGGAGAATAGCAGCCTGCATTACTGCGAAAGGTGGATATACACTGTACTAGTGCCGACATTGTGCATGCTCTGTTGCCTGTGTCTATGTGCCTGTGGTTCTGTCAGTGTGATCATTTGATGTATCTGACCCCAGGAATGTGTCAATAAAGTTTCCCCTTCCTGGGACAATGAATTCACGGTGTTCTTATTTCAATTTCCAGGAGTGTAGTTAAAACTTTCAGCCACAAGGCGAATACTTGTTTATAAAGAGTGATTAATGTATAATAAGGCGTTGCATAGCGACGGTGGAATTTCCTAAATAATGTAATTCGTCGTCTTTGGGCGGCAATATAAACAGAGAATACGGATCGATATGCGATCCTTCACTATTTTGTTCGCTGGAGAACAAATGAAGCCTTGAGTGCTAAACACTTGTACTGTTTTTCTTAAGTAAGACGGGCGCAGATTTGATGCGGTCTGATGTAATTTTTACTGAATGCATAAAAACGTGTTCCGTCTAAGTTTGAGTGAAGTGTAAAAAGAAGAACTGTTATAACTTATCGTGACGACGCACAATGGCTATATCAAAGAGCGCTCAACGGACATGAAACGGACATAAAAATCTACTGTCATTGTTGTACTAAGCATAAGGTACGTTATAATGAATGTTTGTTCTGGAAATACTGAATCATTTAGCAGTGCTAATTCCTATCACCTCCTCAGTATTATTTTCATTCTAATTATGCATTTTGTTAAGATTACAGACACCAAGATTAGCAGTGCAATGCGCGTGTTACATTGAAAAAAAAAACCTGTTTTATCGTCTTATTGCATCTGCTTTAATATTGAATTCCCCTTTTGTGTGATGTTACTGTTGTTTTTGCGCCCTTAAGAACTTTCTGGTCCCTTAGGAAATTATGTTGTCATAACAACAACTTCACAACCGGGTATGATCGTATCTACGATCATGAAGTAATTAGAAAGACGATAATGCAATTTCTTAATCAATAGCACGCTAGCTGTGACTGCCTCAAGCACGTGAAACTGCAAGTAAAGACTATTCACATTTCATAATGCACATAACGCAATATCTTATGACAATGGTCAATCCATGATTCTCACGCCAAATGTGATTGATAAAACAGTAAACGAAAGCTCAAATTCCAACTTTTCCATTGAATAACAACATCACTTTTATTTTATTATATCACACTTGGCTCCCGGACAGGGACCTGACCAAAAATTAGTCCAAATACTTGAAAATTTTCTATATGCTTGTGTTAATAAACGTTCTGTCGTTTCATGTACACATCAGCCCTCTGAGAGGAAGACGGAATATATGCTGGTCGTTGACGCAGTTTAATTATTGAGAGGAAGGAAACGAAAAGAGACGCGAATTTGCTGATACAACATAGCGGTAATCAAGCCATCAAAAAGTAAGTCAGAATTTTGCATACGCAGTGTCGTTATTCAGTAGCGACTTTGCTTTTCCAAGTCGATCCACGTCCTTTCTATCTCCTTCCCGCTATAGAAAATCTGCTTTATTTTATCTTTCAAAGTAAAATTCTTCGTAGTCTGATAATAGAATTTTTTTTCGCCATTGCTAGGATAGCTGTATTACATTTTCAACATGGTGGATATTGTGTGCAATTTGCAGTGAAGAGCACCTTCATTCATTTGTCTGAAGCGTTTAGGTTCCACTTCGTCTTCTCGGCAGATAGAATTTCATTCGTTGCTCACGCGAGAGCGGTGATCTTAGCGGACTCCCAGCAAGCAATGCACCACGTCAAACGACGAAAGCCTTGCGTAGTGGATCAGTAGCACGTGTCTAACTGACGAAAACGGTAGTAGCACGTGACTTACTGACGAAAACGGCAGATAGTAAACAGGGACACGTGTCGACAGGAGACGGGAGTGAAGACGTTAACAGTATTCCATACCCTTTACGATCGCGGACGGTAGGTTCCCGTGTGGAAACTGAACTAACTATGTCTGTAACAGGGGAAAGTGGCCCTAAAGTCCAAACTCTTCCCAGTGCAGCTACAAATGACTTCGGTGCGTTAATGGAAATGCTGAAACAACAGTTTGACGCAGTAAATGAGAGTATAAAAACACAGAATGTGACTGTTAACGCCCGATCAGATGCTGTAAGCGAATCAGTAAAAACACAAAATGAGACGTTAACGCCCGATTAGATGCTGTAAGCGAATCAGTAAAAAAAACAAAATGAGACTGTTAACACCCGATTAGATGCTGTACACGAATCAGTAAAAACACAGCTAGGCACAGTCAAAACAGATCTGCATAAATAAATTACGGCTGAATTAAATAACCAGATGGGTGAGGTGCAAACTAAGATCAGCGATCAAATTCAGAAAATGCAGAAACAGGTGAAAGGTGAAATAGCTGAAGTATCTGGAACATTAAGCACAATAATTCAGGCAGCTACAAAAGAAATAAACTCAGTTAGAAATGCGGTAAGTGACATTGAAAGTGTAGTAGAGGATCTTTCGAGGCAGATAGAATCAATCAATATCGAAGAACAGGTTAAGAACACCGTGAAAGCACACGCGGAAGCATTGTCGGAACACTACGGTGAATGGATAAAGAGTTAAGATATTTTTATCGAAAAGAAGGTCAGGAAGGAGCTTAGGGAGACTGTCAAGGAAGTAACATATGAAATCTTAGCTGCTTCTGGTACGTCGGGAGAAACAGTGGTGTCTGAATTTAGGCAGATTCGGAGGACACTTACACGGGATCTTCCTGAGTGGAAGCAGCAAGTAGTGGACGAAGTCAGAATGCTGAGAAACTGGGTAGAAAATCCGCGCACTCATACGAAAACTGTAGGGAACAACTCTTTAAACGGTGACGAATGTCAGTCAACTCCTTATGGTTCACCGCCTGATTACATGCAAAACAACAGTCCTGTTGAGCCCCGAGTGGGGAAAATAAATGACCCGCTCACAATTGTGAGTTTAATGCAAGAGGAAAGTGTGATTAAGCATCGTACTTTTCCTGTTTTCCATCCACAGAAGCGAGAAGAACACCCGATCGTGCTCCTAAAGAATTTTTACGGCATATTTCCCAGGAGCTGGACAGACAGACAGCGTATTCAGTTCGTCACTGGATTTATTTCCGGTGATGCAGCATTATGGGGAACGGAAATGGTAGACACGTGTTGGAATTATAAAGAGTTTGAGAAAATGTTCTTGGCAAGATTTTGTAGTAATGGAGGTACAGCATAGATTAAGCAAGGAGGTGTACTATGCGGAAATTTTCAATGAGAAGCATGGAAGTCTCCGGTGATACTTTGAGAAGTATCTAGCAAAAATTAAATTCTGGGATTCTCCGATTACTTCCAAGGACGTAATTATGATTCTCAAAAGCAAACTCCCAGTGTCTATCAGAGAGAAACTAGTAAATGTGTCCGAAGAAGACACGGATACATCCCTTTCTGTGCTGGATTCCTTAGATTTAATTAGCGAGGGTATGCGCTCCATGGTTGGCAGCGGCAAATTCTTCCCTGGCAGCCAGCAGAATGCATCGCACGTGGACAACAATGCGCCGAAGGAAAGAGCGCGCTACCGCGATCGCTGGTACCAACCCGCCAGCCGTTATGAAAACACAAACGGCAATAACTTTAAACGGAAGCAGAAAACCAATTACAGTAATCAGCAGAGATACCACCCAATTTATAACCACCAAGTACAACATCAGTATGGAAACCGGCCATTTAATTCTGCGCCTAAGCAGTATGGAAATTTCCACAAACGAGTGATAATTTTTCAAATGGGCCAGTGTACACTCAAAGTTATAGGTGGAAAAATAGCAAGTGGCATGGGCAAGGCGTAGGCCACCCCGTACAACATCAGAACAACTTTTCACAGGGCAGAGGACCGCGGAAAAATTTTCAAACGGCAGCAAATGCGAACTTTCCTTCACAGGGAAATGGTTTTTCTGGCAACCAAACGCTGGGGTGACAGCAGCCGTCTCAAGTATTCTATTCACAAGGGGATGCACCCAGTGAATTTGACCCCCTTACACCGGAATTTGTACCACATAACCAGCACAAATATGAAACGGAACAAAAACTTAAGGCCATGAATGACAAACAGACTAAACATCCTGCGGAAAATTAGAGGCAGCGCCTTTCAATTACTGAACTGGAGGCACTTGCAGTTACCTGGGCCTTCAAGAGGTTTATTATTACATTTTTCGTAGAAAGATAGAAGTATTTACGGAACTTTAGTTTGAAAAATGATAAATTTCTGATATATGTTTATAAATGTAATTTCAGTTTATGTACTTAGTACACCAGAAACTTCCGAAGGAAAATTATGTAAGTGTCATACCAAAAATCACGAATATCTCATGATGACATGAGGATCGAGGTAATCATACGGCATTCCCTCTCTCCTCAGGGAGGCGGTGTGATATTCGCTATTTTTGACTTCATTAAAACAGCAAATAGTTAACACTATCTGCCAGAAGGCGAATACTTGTTTATAAAGAGTGATTAAAGTATAATAAGGCGTCGTATAGCGACGGTGGAATATCCTAAATAATGCAATTTGTCGAAACTTCCTAGCAGATTAAAACTGCGTGCCGGACCGAGACTCTAACTCAGAACCTTGGCCTTTCGCGTGCAAGTGCTCTACCATCTGAGCTACCTAAGCACGAATCACGCCCTCTCCTCACAGCTTTAATTCCGGCAATACCTCGTCTCCTACCTTCCAAACTTCACAGAAGCTCTCCTGCTCTTCTGCAAAGGTCCTGAGTTCGAGTCTCGGTCCGGCACACAGTTTTAATCTGCCAGGAAATTTCATATCAGCGCACACTCCGCTGCAGAGTAAAAATCTCATTCTGGAATGTAATTCGTCGTCTTTGGCGGCAATATAAACAGAAGAATAAGGATCGATATGCGATCCTTCACTGTTTTGTTCGCTGGAGAGCAAACGAAGCCTTGAGCGCTAAACACTTAAAACTGGTTTTCTTAAGTAATACGGACGTAGATTTGTGGCAGTCTGATCTAATTTTTACGAAATGTATAAAAACGCGTTCCATCTACGTTTAAGTGAAGTGTAAAAAGAAGAACTATTATAACTCACCGTACAACACACGGTCGACTCAAGAGGACAATGGCTATATAAAAGAGCGCTCAATGGACATGAAATGGACATAAAAATATACTCTCATTGTTGTATCAAGCATAAGGTACGATATATGTTTTGATTATAATAAATATTTGTTCTGGAAATACTGAATCATTTAGCAGTGCTCATTCCTATCATCTCCTCAATATTATTTTCATTTTAATTATGCACTTTGCTAAGATTACAGACACCAAGATCAGCAGTCCAATGCGCGTGTTACATAAAAAAACTGTTTTATTGTCTTCTTGCATCAGCTTTAATATTGAATTTTCATTTGTGCGATGTTACAGTTGTTTTTGCGCCCTTAAGAACTTACTGGTCCCTTAGGAAATTGTTTTGTCATAACAATAACTTCACAATCGGGTATGATCGTATCTACGATCATGAAGTAATTAGAAAGACGATAATGCAATGTCTTAATCAATAGCACGCTAGCTGTGACTGCCTCAAGCCACGCGGAACTGCAAGTAAAGACTATTCACATTTCATAGTGCAATATCTTATGACAATGGTCAATCCATGATTCTCACGCCAATTGTGACTGATAAAACAGTAAATGAAAGCTCATATTCCAACTTTTCCATTGAATAACATCACTTTTATTTTATTACATCACAACATCTTCTCGCATCAAAGACCGCTGTGGCTTATTACCGTCGTGCAAATGTAAACGCTCGAGTCTGTCTACGAAACTCACATATTTTTCATAGCTGTCCCATGGCGCTGCTACAAGTTCCGTCCTAACATCAAAGGGCGACATCCACCCTATCCCAGCGGCAAACAACTCGACCGCCATACCTCAATCTACATGCTTTATGCGGCGCCACTACCAATCACAAAACTGTTTCATAGTGCTACAATCTGCTTGGTACTTTCTGCCTCCCCAAAAATGCACAAACAGTTGTTGCTGAATTTTTCCAGACCAATATTCTTCTGAAAACCTTTTCTTAAAATCTCTGAAATCTTTGCAGTCAATAGCCACCTCATTAGCCCACTGAAAGGCATCACCCCTTAAGTGACCCACTACATACGAAATTCGCTCTCATTTCGTCCAGTACTCTGGCATTACCCCATGAAATTCCTTAAGGAATACTTCAGGATTAATGGTTCCCTGTGGCTCAAAGATAATAAATTACGACACTGAATAAACGATGTTTCTGCTGAATTGCTCGATGAACCCTGGCCTGCCCTTGTAGCCAGTTTAGCAATTGCTTGCTCATTTTGCAATATTCGAGCATCTATCTGCTGATTATGGACCTCTTGATGTTTCTCACACGAGTCAAACGTTGCTCGACTAGCGGCCAGCGCCTGAATCGTATCCTTAACATGCAACTTGAAGCTAGTATCTTGTTCAGATCTTATCTTACCACTTATATTACCAACTTCAGTATTTATTTTCGTTTCAAAATCCCTCTTTGTAGCTTCCCACTCAATTGTGAAGTTGTGATATGCAGCAACATGCTCATCCAATCCCTCCTTGTGCCCTTCAGCACATTCCTTCTTCACATGGTCCGGCTCAGTAGCCACTTTATACAATACTTGTAGTAGTTTGATGTCTACTTGCTGCTCCAATTGTAACATACACCGAGTGAACTGTTCAGCGATGTCTTTCTTCACATCTTCACGCAAATTCGACACTTCCAATGCAATAGTGGAGTTTACTTGTTCATTACCTAGCTTAATGTCTTCACTGATTTCTTCCCAAAATTGTGCCATAGTCGCAAGAAGTGACAGCAAGAAGACTTTTTCTCTTCATCTGGTACTGTCGAAATCATCTAGTCTACTACTGATTCTGATCTGCCTTGAGTAGCCTCATCCCCTTCAGAGATTGAATCACTCAAGTTTAGTGGCACCTCTTTTGTCTATTTGGTCTCTACTTGGCTATCAACCGCAATAAAATTCTCGTTGAATGCAGATCTGGGCTAACCACCTCTGCACTAATTCCCTCGTTATACTACACACTTTAACAACCTCCTCAGTATCACCCTTGGCTTTCCCTGCTATGCTACTCTTATGCTGCTCAGCCATTCTCTTTTCTAAAATTAAAACGCTGTTCAACAATTGGTATAGAATTCGATTTCTTAGCTTTCGACGACTTCTCCGATGTACTGCCTGGTTGCTGCACTCCCCGCGATGTTCTGCTAGCTACTCTTTGTGTGGTGCTTCTGCACCGGCTCCCTCCTCTTGTTGTCTGCTGTCTACTGCTCTTCTGCTTCCGCCGTGCGCTGGCGCCGTTCTTCTTTGTGTGGCCATTCGTCGCGTTCAGCAAAGCTTACGAGTGCGACTCCCGCTTACGCAAAGCGCGCCCGATTCACTGCTGCTATGCAGCCCTTTTCGACCGGTGCTGTCTACACGTACTAAGCATGCAAGCCAAACTACTGAGCCGCTCTGCTGCTGCAATTACTTGCAGAGCAATATCATACTATAATACTTATCCTTTTGCATAAATTACTTCGTACTACTCCTTGATGCATCCCCGTGTACTCGTTTCAAGGCCGATCGCACGATTTTGTTACATTTCCCAGACAATGCACCATTTTGTAACATTCCCTAGGACGATGTAACACTTCGTAACATCCCCTCTGCGGAGTGACAAACCCTATTTTATAACGTACTAGAACCCTTGGACTTTCTGGTACGGTAAGCGATAGATTTACAGGGGTGCGTGGCAGGTCCTTTTTGTGACTTACCTGCGCAGTTGCAGCTTAGTCAGCGTCTAGACTTTCTCGAACTGTAATCTTACCTGCCCTTACCTGCAATTCAGCTGGTCGTACGTTATTCGGCACCCTGTGGATTCTGGACTTGGTAAACACGTAGAACGAAGGCTTGCTTTGGAGAGGAATTCCGGTGCTTCTAAATAATGCAACGCAGCTTTGATAAAAGCAATTATATTCTAGAGACTCGTTGGCCTCAAAATCCTTTGATACAATTTACTACAAACAAGTTGCAAAATCGTAGTTTGCACACCAGAATCTAGTCAGATAGCGGTCAGACGTACATGCCCTTCTAAATGGGTTTAAGACCACTGTCGGATACTAATTGCCTTTGGTTGTTGTCTCGATCAGGCTAATCCCAATTGTGGTCGTTTTCATATCATTCACTCAGCTACGATGTGGATCTTTTGCTGCACAAGGCCAGGATCTTGTATTACCAGATGCCACGGAACCCAGGCTTTATTTACACTTGATTCTCCACACAAAAATAAGCATGATCATAACCAACTGGTCATAATGATCATTGGCAGAAAACAAAAACAGAAGTGCAACTGCAGGTGCGAGTACAGCAACTGACTTACCGTGTTAAATGACTGTTGTGTTGTTGCACTAAGCTTGCTCAATTAACTATTAACGTCTATATCTCAGTAATTGTCGCATATTAAGATAAACATTCATTCACAGTCAAAGTAACTTCACCACCTACGCGAACGTTACTTTGTCACAGTCTTATGCGAATTTAGCCAAAAAGCAAACCTTAGTTGGCAATCTGGCGGGAGCGCAACTGTGAACAATCCGTACTGCTCCCCAGTCTAGCCGCTAGTGGTCAACCATGGCCAGCTGTGCGCTCCTTCTCCCCCATTAAACCGCTTGTGACGTCAGCCACCATCTCTGCCCTTAAAACAGACACATTTTACCTTATGCTTTCCCTGTTGCTTTCTGCGCAAATACACTTTTTATTTACAATCTTCTGCAAATTTTACTCTGGCCCTCTGCTCTAATTTAAAGTTTTTTTAAGCGTAACTATTTTTTTATCCTTCGGCAGCCTCTTGTCGGACTAGCCCACCTTCTCCATCCCCAACGGGTGTCCGCCTCTGGATGCTGTGTCGTATTTCTAAGCTACCCCTAGCTTTTCTGTGTCCTTCCGCTTTCACGTTCTTGCAAGTCACTGTGCTGGCCTACCGCGCCCGACTCGGCCTACACTCTGGCCGTCCGTCTGTCTGCCATACCGCTGCATGCTGGCGCTCGCTTAGTTAAAAAAGGTTAGAACTTTAGTTTTATTGCCCATACAACAACCGGGTTCCTTTCTGATGCCACTTCACATTGTTAGGCGTCACCTGAAGTTCTTAAAAGTATTGTTTATCTAAAGCGTGGCCATTCGTGCACAGCATATTGCCACGTTTCACCCCACCTTCATTGTATGTGTAAAATAAGCTTGCCTTTTTCAGAAACAATATACATAGCTATGTTACCTCTGTAGTGCTCTGAAATTATGCCTTTATGATTACTCAATTTTAATTGCAACTCTCTTGCAACTCACCGTGCAGGCCTACCGCGTCCGACTCGGCTCTTATCGTAACAACCCTTCGGCAATGTCTGGCATCCCGCTGCATGCTAATCGGCGCTCGCTTAGTTAAAATAGGCTAGTTTCATTGCCCGTACAACAACCGGGTTCCTTTCTGAAGCCATCTCATATTCTTAGGTATGATCTGAAGTTCGTAATACTATTGCTTATCTGAAGTGTGGCCATTTGTGCACAGCACATTGCCCCGTTTCACGTTATCACAGCCAACAAGGATCAAGCAGGTAAGTGGGGTAAGCTAATGACTGTATAAAAGGAAAAGCCCGACGGTTCATACTGATAAGTAAAAGGCCTTAAAACTAAATGGGCTGCAGAAGTAGCAATAATAGCGCAAGGTGAAACGAGAAGTTAAAGAGCAGGAACTTAAAGAGGAGGAACTTCAAGCTCGCAGAACGTGCTTTAAACCTCATGCGCTTATTGAATTCACCAAAAAGGGCTGATTAATAGTTCCTAATTAATTGGTGACACTTCACCGTGGCACAGATAAAATGATCAACTTTACTTAACTTGAGCCACCACAATGAAACTCGTAGAGCCAACACGGACCTCGCAACGACGGAAGTGCCGCCACAGCAGAAAGAAAACACGTCTCTGCTCCCCCAGTGAACAGGAACGCGTCGTGCGCTGCCAAAGCTGCCCTTCCAACACACATCGGAAGGTAACAATAATCTGCCCAAATAATGCTACAGACGTGAACGCCTAGTATGTAGGGAATATTAACTTACTGTGGAAGCGACTACACATACAAGTTACAAGCTTAACACTCCTTAAAATTACTTGTAAAGTACAAGACGAAATATCAGCGCCTGCTGATGCAGTGACTAAGGCATATTCATCTACAAAGGGCGTCCTGCCTCCGACACAAATTATGTTACAAATTTAATTACATCGAGTCAATTTATAACAGAGAATACTGGTCCACTTGCACGGAATATGACCTGGAACAACAAATTACCATCAGTTACACTGATCACTGATCATACATACAATCACTCGGAGGCCCGTTGATATAACAGGTCCAATTCCAATTAACACAGATGTGGCCTTATAATATTAAGGACGCAAAAAATATAAAAAAAAACACGACACTTAATTCCACTCAGTTGTGAAGGAGCCGTGACTTTCAAGATTGCAAGCCAGGGTGTTATTGCCTCCAATCTGTACAGACGGTGTTCGAGGTGCCGTAAAATTTAAGCTTGCAGAGGAGGCTGGGAACTTTCTGACCAGGTTGCACGCGACGTCCGTTGCCTTTCCCGCAGCTCGCCGCCACCAATCCTTAACCGAGCCGGCTAGGGTTGATCTGACCGATTTGAGCACTCGCAGCTTCTCGAGGCCCGCACCAGTCAGCTGGAGTTCCTAAAAGCAACAGTTTGCTAGCCTCGTGCCCTACAGCTAATTGACTGTAACAGGGCCTGCCAAATCAACAACACACGCCTTGACCTAAGACTCTAGCTCATGACATATGATCAGATCGATATCGGTAACTCAAGTAATTAGTGGCGCCAGTGGAGTATCATTCCACAAAAATTAAAGGCTCCTTGCTGACCAGCGGGTACACACCTTTGAATACCCTAATTGGTGGACTAGCGTGTCAGCACTACCAACAGAGACGTTCAGTTGAGCAGCGAAATGTTTGGCTGTGATATGTCGCTCACCTCGAATGAGAGTGTCTGTTCGTTCCAACACTGCAGGAGTTACGGGTGTGTGTGGCTGGCCAACACACTGGAGATCAGACACGTATGCGTGACATTGTTGAGACGATTCACCAAGCTCTTTGTCACTGCCAGGTCTTTGTAGACATTCTGCAAGCACCTATGAATATCTATGACGCTCTGGTATTCTTCCAAAAGAAACTCAATGACAACTCTCTCCCTGGAACTCACCTCCGCTACACACGCCACGTTACAGACGCTACGAATAGTGCAACCATCTGTCAGAACTTCATAAAACTACTGAGGCCGAGTGAGCAATATTCCAATATTCCTGTCAAGCCAGAGCAGCCCAATGCTTACGAATGCACGTCTGCAACGTGGTGAGCGCCGTGCTATGGCTGTGACTCGACCGACGTACCACATTCTCCACTGCTCGATGTTGTACCAGGAGCTGCATCTCCAAATCGGACATGAAACTATAATTCTTCTTATGCCAAGGCTCTCAGTCAGTAAATTCACTCAGATTTTGCTCATGGCAACATATACAAAATCGACCTGGCTTACATTGCACCTAGCACCGAGTGTATAGGGGGTCTTGCAGCTGTCACACAATGCTTATAATACCCAATAGTCCGATTAGGTCCCCTCTTTGGTAGTCTAATCGTAACCTTCGACTTCTCTTCACTGCATTCAGGAAAGAGATTTCTTCCTCTTCCCACAACATATCCCCATGTGAGTTGTACATGCCTTTCCAAACCATACGCACCACGTGGACCTGCTTCGCAAATCACAGTCTACCAACAGCAGGTCGTGAATGGCCGTTTTCGCCAATACCAACTTTTATAACGCCCTGGTACTGCTCCCATGCAACGGACGACCAAATTCTTTTCTATCAACCCTATATCTAGAGTGCTATCGAAAGCACGTCCTCCAATATTTGTCTCGACTTCACAATCACACTCCAATCAAAACATTGCTTCTGAGTTTGACATGGGAATACCATGTAAGGTGCTAGGACATGGGCACTTACACGTTAGCTTACCAACATTAGTATTAATAATAAAGGGACTGGCTAGGGCATCAGATCATGACTCTATTGAATTATGATAAATATGAGGCATTCTCGAGCAGTATCCCCTGCATGTCTGCATGAGTGAGCCACTAACTTAAAGCATTGGTGAAAAGTGTCAGAAGTTGACAATTGTGGAATATGAAGTCTGCAGATGGCCGCAGCTCGCCGGGCCGCCGTGGGCGGCAGGTAGTGGTCACCGGAAACGCGGGACAATACGGCGCTTTTGGGGATAGCCCGGCATCCGGAGCCACCTGTGCTGGGCAACGCGTGGCGAAGACGGGAATTTCGTTCGCTTAGGGGCGTTATGACCTACTCAATCATTGGGTAGATCTGAGAAATGCCGTTGGAGGGATTTCAGCGATGATAGAGCGTTCGTCATTGGCCGAAACTGAGTATTCTTCCGCCGGGGTTTTCGTACGCGTGGGAGACGGGAGAATTGTGGAGAGGGTGGACTTCGCCTTCAGCCATCGAGCGGTACGGACTTGGAGACGGCGTCTTGGCCATCGTCTTCGAAGGGAGATATACGGTCTGTATCGCAGCACTGCACCAACGCGTGTTCCGTGCAGAGTACTGCGGTTAGAGCTCTTTGTGTGCTCAGAAGCGAGATTTTCACCAACGCTTAACCACTTCCAACAACTTACCTAATATTCTTGATCTAGTAGTCATCCTTGCGAGGTGCCGAGTATTTATCAACGCAGCTGCCATTAACAGGGGCGCGCAATTGCATGCTGTTAATGAGCAATTTTCAGGAGTGTGTGGGCGGACAAAGAAATTCACATTTTTTTGGTAAGTTGTGGGGGATATCAAATTAAAATGCCAATATTACAATCGAATTATCGACTTCATTGTAGCTAACATTTACCCTGTCCCAGTAAGCTTTACGTGTACTCCAGTCACTGCACAGCTTGCCCAGACGGGAAGCAAAGAAGGTTTGCGGTCTTGTATGTCAGCGACGGACAAATAAGCTTACGACCAGCATGGGAACTAGTGCGTCCCTCAGAAAACAGACTACAAAGGCGTTCTCAGGAAGGCTCACGCGAAACAGTATTGTCAGGAATACCTATCAAAGCCGAGATGTGCTCTCTCTTCTGCAAGCAGGTTACTAACTCCCTGTGCCGACTCGATTCGACGAAGATGCCGTCAAACTCCGGCGATAGTCTCTGCATCAAACGGCTTTGCGTCCCGCTAAGTGCAGGGACACCAGTGCACGTCCCTTTGCCTGTCGCCCAGCATCCCTTAGACAGGCCTCGACATTTTCTATATTGCCTGTCATAAAGCGGCTCTTTTGCTATCTACGCTGTTGCTGGACACGCCCAACAGCAGTTTTAGCCGCCGGCCGGTGTGGTCGAACGGTTCTAGGCGCTACAGTCTGGAACCGCGCGACCGCTACGGTCGCAGGTTTGAATCCTGCCTCGGGCATGGATGTGTGTGCTGTCCTTAGGTTAGTTAGGTTAAGTTTTAGGGGACTGATGACCTCAGAAGTTGAGTCCCATAGTGCTCAGAGCCATTTGAACCATTTGAGCCAGTTTTAGCTGCCCATGAGGAAAAAACGTTTCATACAGGAGCACAATTCCTTCACCTTGAAGTACAGCTTAAAGAACTACATTATGTTCTTTTTTTGATATTTCTTTAATTATTTTTTCTAATAATTGTCAGTCCTCCATACTGTTCATGCATTGGTCACTGTTTCTATTTAATATGATACAAGCGCCCTAATCTGCATATGAATTATAACTGACAGATAAAGAGGGCCGAGCCCAAATGACTAGCCTCATTTCAGTTTCACTCTGTAATATAAAACTAGTACTTGGTAGCTGTTTGGAATCAGTTTTCACAACTGAAACTTGTTATAATCAGACCTAACAGCTACTCGATAACTTGTTTCTGTGTATAATTAATAACGTTTCTTTAGTCAGCATTGTGCGCAAATATCGAATTAATGAGTAAATTAAATTATTCAGTCAAGCTATTCACTGTGTGATGCCCGCACTTGGAAGTTGTAGGCTATTATTTGGGCAACAGAACCCTTAAACCAGTTACATTAACTAGCGCACTACACATATCTACTGATAAGAACAGGTGTAACTGGGTGCTCTCTTTTGATGCTAGTCAGTTGTCAGGATGAGCATTACTGCAAAGGGCATTTGATTCTAAAGCATTATGTCAGCGTGAAAAACACTAAATAAATTGCTTTTTCTCTCTTAACGTGTGGGCAGGGTGGGTTCTTCCTTGGCTCGGGTATGAGGTAGAATGAAACAGCACTTTATACAACTTTTGTTGGAGATTTGTACAATGGTTTCCGTACTGGATTGTTCTGGCTGGGAGAGCGGCAGCTGTGTCGTTTGCAAAGCCTCTGCTGAGTGAGCAGCGGCGTGTGATTACGCCTGGCGGTGTGTATCTCGTGTCACCGTTTCGCCCAGTTGACTGGAGATGCGCACCGTGCGGTGGCCCGTTTAATTATTGAGAAAGAAGTCGTGAATGGAATGGTGATACCTTGGACGTGGCGTCCCAGTGTTTCTCTTTCTATGCGGCCGCTTGTGTCAGTGTTGTGCGTCGGCCAGCGGAGCGGCGCGGCGGGGGAAGGCCAGTGTCCCGGACTCGAACAACGGACTCCATCTTGCCAGTCTTCGGCTGTCAGATCTTCTTCCCAGCTCACAGGTGACTGCTGATGTGAGGCCGTCTCCTTCCTGTCCTCACGAGTTACCCGGGTATGTAAAAAGCAGTCTTCAAATACCTTCTAGCTTCTGTCTTCGGGCGGCGAGGCTGCTGCTTACTATTCCATTACAGCGGTGGACTTGTGCTTCTGTGTACCATGTAGTCTCTTCCTGCATGACGGTCTTCAGCACGGAGTGAACTGTACCGGAACGGAAAACTACTGTCGGGCCCACTGCGTCTCGCGTATTTATTCCCTTCAGTTCACTGGACGTGAACGACTTCACGGTCATTGCTTCTTCTGTCACGTTGAAAAGCTTCTCGAAGAATCTTCTTAACGTCGGTCATTGGCTCCTGGAATGTAGGCGAGGGCCTTTGATCACATGTGACAATTGAGAAACATGTGAGCCGGTCGGATGATGCCCTGATGGCTGAATCGACAGCTTCCGCTTATGTGGGGAGGGTGATGGCTTCTCCTGAACGTGCTGACTTCACAGTCATTGCCACTGCTGTTCTGCCTGCTGTTTGCCAGTGTGTAATTCTTCTAAACTAAACTGTTTTTCATTTATTTTCTAATTTCTTCTTCACTTCACATTGATTTCACTAATTTATTACCTATCTTAAGTACCACTCAACACAGGGATAAATCTGAGGGTTTGTGATCTAATCGTACAATATCAGCGGCGAGACATTGCCATTCAGCTGTGTATCAAACATAATAGTCGATCAGTTTAAAAGGTGACCTGACAACGTGAGACTTTAAGCGCATTTGGAGTACTGCGGGAACAGCCATTGGAGACCAGAGTGATGTTCGTCAGTCAAGAGTATGTTATCCTAACCAGTCAGTGGCGGAAGCTGAGGCTGCCATGCAATACATGGGAAATAAGAAATGGGGACCTATGTTGGAAAAGACCTTTTCGATATTACGCCAGAGACAGTGACAGCAGGAGTTTTCGGAGGAGTAAGGATTGCATATAGCCTACAAGCGATTATAGGGGCAATAGCAGCAAGCAATGGAACTTTACAACAGCGCAAGAGGGGATAGTTGGACGCTGGTGGGAAAATGTTGGAAACAGCTGACGACAACGATATCCGAGAGATGAATGGTACCATAAGAAGAACAGGGGAAACTGTAGGTAACAATAAAGCAGTGCCAAAATGGCTCCCTTTGCACTTGTCGAATTCTAAGTGGGGTGTGCTGAACAACACATATACATTGAGAAAATTAGCAGTACAGGTAACAGAGTATGCAAAGACTGGGTTGACACAGTGAACAGAGACCAGGGGTTGGACTCATTGGACATGAAGGTAACAGCCACATGGGTGTAACAGTTCTAGCCGACGGGCTACTGGATGCTCCAATGGAAGTGGCGGAGTTCCAGGACGCCACACACCACGCAGTGCCCCTCATCGGCTTACAGAATATTTGGAAAGAGTTGTCACTGGAGTTGGGACTCATCATCGAGCCAAGCAAGCAAAATTTACCACTGTACTACCGCGTATCAAGAGTAAAAGTAAGGATGGACCAACCATAACTCTATGTGCTGGTTCACTTCCTGGTTGCAAATGGCTACACACCGTATAAATGTTTCACCATCCACCTGTACCTGATGAAGTGGGGAGCCCTAGGTAAGTAGGTGCAGGTAAGGCCAAGGGAGGTAATGCTAATATGGAGGATGGGAAAAGCCATGCTGTAATGTCAACAGAAGAACTCCATCACTGTCAGAGGGAACAAGCTGAGTAACTAGACACGAGTGATCCAGACTGGCAAGAACACACACAAAATTCAATAACTTTTAGGCTAGACAGATGACCAAGGATGTCTACAGGACATCCTGGAGCACAACCCTACTTTCGACGATCAGGGGCACATTGAATTTATTCTGTGTACGATGTCATAGTAGTAGTAGCAGCGAATTGCTACATGCAAGGGAGACTTCGAAGGGTGATGCGACTGGAAGTGCATGGCACTCAACAGGACAACTTGTGACATAATAGGGATGACATTCCATCTCCCAGCCACCATTATAGTGATCACCAAGACGAACATAACTTAGCCAGGGGTACTCCAAGAACGAAACCTGTCCTGTTTCAATAATACTCTGGAATCTGACCTCATCCCCTCCTGAAACCAGTACATTGCAACCCGGAAAGGACATATTTCTGTGAAACCGATGTTTCAGCACAGATACTGGGATAATCAACGTCATACAGTCGTGGTCATGAGCGTCACAATATCTGGCACCATAACAGCTGTGATGCTGTTCTGTGAAGCCTTCATCTACCGTAGATAGTGAGCTGCCAATACATGTGACCTCCCAGTACACCACCTACCAGTAGACTGGACTATCTATCGAGCCTAAGATACCAGTGAGTGGAAAACGATGCGTCGAGAGACTTCAATAAGAGGAAAGACTTTCCCAGTATTACTTTTCGTTTGATTATAATCGTTCATTCGGTATTAGGCGTGAGCATTTTTTATAATTATACTTTTTGGTGATCGAGATGTTTTAATGGATGACGTTTCAGATTATTTGGGCTATAATGCACCTACGAGATTAATGGTATATTGCCTTTAAGCGATTTTTGTGTTATGATAAATAGAGAATGTTAGCAATTCATGGCATGACAAAAATTTGTCAGTGGTTGCGTGGGCTAATGGGAGTCAGTATTAGCATTTGTATTCTGCATTATGTGATTCTTCTTCTTCTGCCTTCTAAGTATCTAGCCATCTTTTTCTTGGTTTTACTACAAATCTTGCACCAATAGATCTGAAATTTAAGGCTTGTTTTCTTAGTCTCAGATCTGGCATTCTTTGTAGATGTTCTAGCCAGTTGTGTCGATTACACTTGATCTTATCACTTACAGCATATTTCCTAGATCTGCTCTTTTGTCTTCGTTTCTTACTCTATCTGATTTTGTAAATCCTTTAACTTCTCTTAGCAATTTCATTTCTGTCACTTGGATTCTAATTTCTTGCTTTTTAGTAATTGTCAAAGTTTCACTTCCAAAGAGCAATGTGGGCGGACATTACCTTATAAAACTTGATTTTTGTGTCTTTTCTCACTTTATTTCTCAATGTTTTGTTGATTGTTTCGCATTTCATTTCATATTTCTGCCGTTTGTTGTCTATATCTAATTCATTCTGGTAACTTGTAATATTTCCTAGATAACTGAAGTGGCTGACTTGTTCAATGGTTTTGTTTCCTGTTATGATCTTAGTCCTCAGTGGTTTTGTCCCAGTCAAAGTCATCAATTTTGTTTTCAGAATGGATCTTTTAATATCGTACTCTTTAGAAATTTGGTTCAGTCTATAAATGGATCTTTGTAGCGAAGTCCCACTATCTTGTACAATTGCAAGATCGTTTGCAAAAAGCTTGTATTAAAAATATGTCATGTGATTGTCTCAAGCCCAGATCAATTTATTGTTTCCGTGTTTCAATCATCTCGCCAATGTATATATTAAAAAGTATCGGTGATAAGCTATGCCTTAGTAGCACCCCTTGGTTTATCGATATCCTATGTCTTCTGATATAGCATTATTAGTCTTTATTCTTGCTTTTGTATCTCTCTATAGGCTTTCTATCACTTTTATTATTTGCTGGGGATATCCTTTCTCGTGTAATATGTTCCATAAGATTATCCTGTCTACATCCATAAATGTGTTGCATGTTTCCTTGTCCAACTCTCTTAGTTTTTCTGTAATTCCTTATCACTGTAGGATCTTGCTTTTCTGAAACCATTTTGTTCTTCAGATTGTAATATCTCTTTATATTCGATGAATTATTGTGATACAATTCTACCCTGAATGACATTTACTAATTTTCTATCTTCATACTCGCAGAATCCACGCGCAAAGTAGTTTCATACAATAGCTATGCCATGAGCGCATAATTATTCTTTGTAGTACTCTCTCTGGTGGTTGTTAAAAAAAAAAGCTTCCGAGATTGTCTTCGTGCCGATTAGCCTGAGCATTGTTTGAAGAATTGTAATCTGAATATTGAGATTTATGACAAAAGAAAACTGATACGAAATTGTTCGATAAAAAGGGAAATATATATATTGCTCCTTCGTACAAAAGGTGTGTATTTGACATTTGAGAATTAATGATATTCATCGATATATTGCGTAGTTGTTAATCAGAAGGGAACTTCCGAAAGACTGGATACGAACCTGCACTTAATAATCCAAGAGCTCCATTACTTCTTTGGAAGGTTAAACTTCATCAAAGCCAAATATCCGCTTGATCTGAGGTTTCCCGACTTATTATACAACGCTCCCAAAAATACGAGGCATTTTATTTGTACAAATTAGCAGACTGCCGCAAAGCACGAGCCTGCAGAGAAGAACAATCATCGCCTGATTTCATTCTAACAAGTAAAATTTCTGAATCATTTTGAGTGATTGAGCTACGACTGTGTTTCCTATTATGAATGATTGATTGCTCGAACGAATTGAGAACTACATAATTACATAGATAGGAGGAAAAGTTGCAGTGGCGCCAGTGTGACAGGACTCTCTTGGATTGTTATATAATATATGTATTTTTTGTTTCATGACAACTAACGAGAACGAGAGGTAACTAATCTGAAGAGAGATTCGGTGCCCATAGTAAAAGATTGCTGATACCAAGGAACGATTTCAACTATTGGGCAAGACCTATACTGCAGAACAAGGCCAGGTAATTCCAGTTTTTACATTTTGTAGTTAAAATAGTTTGAAATTAATTTAGAAAGAACTTTCTTCCAGATAGTAGTTAGATTGTAGAACTGTCTATTGTGTGATTTTCGTATCTGGACATTGAACTTTATACCATCTGTGAAGTAATTTGAAAGTGAAGTGTGTCTACGACTGTAAATTTGAAACTGTATTTAGCGACTAGAACCTGATATTGACTGTTATTTAATGGTATTGACTAGAGTGGCATTTAAAATGTCATTGAATCAGCAACGAGACGAGCAACAGCCTTCAGCTGTTTGCGCAGAAGCAGAGGCCACGGGTAGCAATTCTGAGACTGTTATGGCTAGCGGTAGCAATATAAATAATCCCGCTGGTTCAGAAAACATTCATACAACAGCTGATCAGAGTGTTGTTGACACATTAGTTGTTATTATGCGACAGTTGTCTCTATTAGCCGAAGGCCAAGCGGAGGTAAAACGAGACTTATCCGTTATACAGTCTGAAGTAAAACGAGACTTATCAGCCATACAAAATGAACTCCGAAATCAATTAGCCGAAAATCAAACAGAATTACAATATCAGTTAAGAGCAACCTTTACCGAATTAGATCAGAGATTAAATACCCAGACACAGGAAATAAAAGAACAGGCAGAAAGGACCGAACAGAATCTTATTGCTCAAACTGAGCAGGTCCGCCAACAATGCCAAGAAAACAATAGTAAATTAAAAGCGGAACTAACCGAATATGTATCCGTCAAAATTGACACGATACAAAAACAAGTAGAACTGTTTCCTCAAGTAATGCAAGCTCAAGAGGACATACAGTGTTCCGTAGCTATGATACCAGAAATTATAGAATCCCCAGATAATCTAAAGAAGCAATTTGACGAAGTGAAGGAAAAACAGACGACAGTGGAACATAGAATGAATGCACTTGCGGGAAAGTTTTCAGAAATGACATTAGAGCGGCAAAATTTTCCTTCGGAGACGATAGAAGAAACTGTGAAAGTAGCTTTACAGTCAATTTCAGAGAGTTCCGAAGAGAATTTTTTCAACAAAGGGTTGAAGGAAGTTCGTGAACAACTTGGCGAAGAATTCTCGCATTGGAAAGAAAATATCGAAAGATCACTAAATCTCTCGTAGGAGGATTTAGAAACAGCGAGAAGTAGGAAACAAAATTCTCGATCTGCGCGTGACATTCAGTCCACGTCAAGATCCGATGTAGACAGAACTGGAACGTCACAAGTTAGATTCGATATAATGGATAGCCACAGGGAAAGGTATAAACAGGATGATTTTTGGGAACGTAGTACCGTTGAGAAAAAGATGATTAAACAGAGACAATTTCAAATCTTTAACCTTGACAAAAAGAATGTTCATCCTGTAGTCTTTATTCGAAGTTTCAAAGATCTGTTTCCACGACCTTGGACAGAATGGCAAAAGATTAGTTTTGTATCTGGATATATACAAGGATCAGGAGCATTGTGGGCATCCGAACAAACATCTTCTTGTAAATGTTATAAAGAATTTGAGCAGGCTTTTCTAGCAAAATATTGGTCTGCTGGAATACAAGAAAGACTTAGGCAGGAAGTATTATATCCTGAGCCTTTCTCATTTTCTAGAGGATCTCTAAAGCGATATTTTGAGAAATACATTAATAAATCTTTGTATTGGGATGAACCGATTCCTTTGCCGGATATACTTAGGATACTCAAGTCCAGACTACCCACCAGTATAAGGAATCAGCTGTTATATATAAATGATAAGGATATAGACTCATTTATGACTACGCTTGATCATATTGATATAATTGAGGAGGACAATAAAAGGTCAAGAGAAATGTCATACCAAAGAGGAGCAATAGAAGCGAATCCGAGCTCCTACTCGAATGGGAATGGCAGTAATGGTAGCAGTAACAATACTCATAACCTTCTACACTATCCGAGGAGATTTAGAAATGGACAAAATGCTAATAATAATTATTACCATAATGGAAACTTTAGTAATGGTGCGAGGGGCTATTTTAGGAACAATAGGAATTTTAATCGATATAATCCAATGTATGGCAACACAAGACAATTCTACCAACACCAGCAGAACAACAACAATAATTACACGAATCAAGCAAGACAATATAGACCGAATTCACCACAACAACCGATAATCACTGAAGTAGCTGAAGAGACAAATACCATTCGGACCAACAATCAGTCAAACTAAACATGACCGCATCGTGCCCCGGAGGAGCAGTCAGGGGATCTGTTAGGGGCGAAACACTAAAATTACAATTGTTAAGATATAATGATGGTGAGCTGTTGAGTGAAGAGTTAACAAAGAATTTAATAACGTGTCATAATGACAGATCGACTGTTCCGGTGTCGGAAGTATTTGTTGAAATAGAGGAAGTTCCAACGAATGTGATATTAGACACCGCCGCTTCCGCCAATGTCATCTCAGGCGCTCTTTTTAGGAGAATTATTAGGAAGAAGAAGGTACCAATTTTGCCGTTACAGTACTGCAAAATCATCGGAGCTGTTGGAGCACGCTCTCCCAACGTCAAAATACAAATACAATTAGAGATGAAAATGGGAAATGTAGCAATAAAATGCACGTTCCTTGTAGTGGAGAAGTTATTAGTGGAGTGTATTCTTGCTATTGGGAGTATGCAGGAGTACGATTGTCAGATTGATTTTTTGGAAGGAATAGTTAAATTTAGATTAAATGGAGAAGAGATATCACTGGATTTAAATAGAAAGGAGACGGTGCATGAGAAATATTGTCACGGTGCCATAATTCGATTAATTGACACTACAAACGGTCGTTGGAAGGAGCTTTCAAAGGATCTGATACAACAGGAGGACTTTAACCAAACAACAATGATAAAAACTAGTGAATTAAATCAGTTTACCGGAGAACAAAGGCAGCAGCTTCATTATTTGTTAGAGGCATATGAAGAGATTTTTGATGAGAAACCAGGAATTATTAAAGGGTATATTTGTCACCTACAAGTGAAGCCACGCCAGACTTACTGTTACACGCACTATCCGGTCCCCTGGCGTTTAAAACAATCTGTTCAAAGGGAGATAAATAGAATGTTAGATTGGAACTTGATTGAGCCGTCAACTAGTCCATATTGTTCTCCGCTCTTAGTCGTTCCAAAACCTGGAGGCAACGTAAGAATAGTTCTGGATGCGAGAGAGATTAATAAAATAATAGTACCTGTAAGAACTCATCCGGAAAATATAGATGAATTAATTCAAAATTTCCAGGACGTTTCGTACTTAACTAGTGTTGATTTGAGAAGTTCGTACTGGCAGGTCCAAATGGATGAAGAATCTAGGAAATATACCGCATTTACCTATGCCGGGAGAAGTTACCAATTTACAGTTGTCCCGTTCGGACTTAATATTAGGGCCTGAATATTTATTTCAGCGTTGGATTATGTTCTTGGACCAGAACTGCGAAGTCGTATAACTGTGTTTGTTGACGACTTATTAATAGCCACGAAAACATGGGAAGAGCATTTGCATATTTTGGAAAGGATTTTTGCTGTTTTCAAGAAAACCGGAATTACAGTAAACTTACAGAAGTCTCATTTTGCTTTACCACAAATTAAGTTCTTAGGACATATGAAAGATGCGAAAGGTATCCTGCCTACCGAGAAGAAGATAAGTGCAATTCGAAATTTTCCGTCACCACAGAATAAAAGACAGCTGAAGGATTTATAGGTATGGCATCGTTCTCCCGTCGTTTCATAAAGAATCAAGCCATGAATTCTGAGGCATTAAACCGGCTTCTACGGAAGGATGTGCCATGGCAATGGACTGAAGAATGCGAACTAGCTTTTCGTTAACGCATCCTTATTATATCACCCTGATATGAATTGTGAGTTCTGTCTGTCCACGGATTCATCGGATGTTTGATTAGGTGCTTGTCTCTTCCAAATAAGGAAAATAAAATGGGTACAAACATTCTGCACGATAGCATTTGCTAGTCGAGTGTTATCGCCCTGTGAAAGAGCCTATACGACCACAGAACTTGAAGCACTTGCAGTTATCTGGGCATTCAAGAAGTTTAACTATTATTTATATGGTTCGAAAACGATTGTGTATTGTGAGCATCAATCACTAACCTCTTTGCAAACATGTAAATTATTACATCCTAGACTGTCACGTTGGACAATGACACTACAACAGTACCAATTTAAAATTATTCATGTGTCTGGCAAAGAAAATATTATTGCGGATGCACTGTCAAGTTTCCCAGAAGGTTTAACGCCGGAAATAGAATCAGTAAATACTTCGGATTTTCCAGTATTACTGTTGTATTACTGTTGCAGGACAGTATCTACAAAACTTATTATGTACATCTTTGTAGAGATATGGGAAATTTGCAATGAAATGACCCTCGATGGAAGAAGATAATTCAGCTAAAGAAACATTATAAATTAGTAAATGGAGTATTGTTCTTCAGATGTGGGAAGGACAACAATCCACGGTGGTGTGTATGTATCCCGAAGGAATATGAGGAAAAATTGATTTGGTTTACCCACTTATCATGGGGACATTTTGGTGTGATCAAATGTGCCAATAAAATAGGAGCATACTATTATTTTCCGAATATTCGAAGAAAAGTGCACCAAACAATACAAAACTGTTTACTCTGTCAAAAGACAAAACCGGATAATAGAGGTAGTAAGAATGTTCTGCATTCAATTATTCCGCGAGAGCCAAGGGCGTTAATTTCGTGTGATATCTGCGGCCCTCTCCCACGATCAAGAGGAGGAGTCAAATACATTGTAGGATTCTTTGACGTATTTACAAAATATGTAAAACTATATCCATTAAAGTGTGCTACTGCCAGAGCTGTTGTAGTGAGATTGGTGCGTGACTATCTTCCGCATGTAGGTTTACCGAAATCCATAATTACAGATAATGCCAGAATTTTTACCGGATTTAAATGGAAGCAAACATTAACACAGCTTGGTATTGGACAAATTTTGACATCATGTTATCATCCACAAGGTAATCCAATAGGACGAGTTTTCCGAGAATTAAACCGATTCATGGGTACATACTGTCACAGTAAACAAACATCATGGGCTGATTATTTGTCAGAATTTGAACAAATATTTAATAATCTGACACATACCTCAACTAACTTTACTCCAACAGAGCTTATGTTTAGTCAGATTGAAAAGAACTTCTGGATAAACCATCTGCCAAAGTATGAAGACCAGAATTTAAAATTGGAGGATAAGATTCGACTCGCACTTGTCAATTTAACTAAAAAGGCAATACAACGGAAATTGACATATGATAAACGGATTCACCGGATTCAGATGTTTCGTCTTGGAGAAAAGGTTTTATTGAGGGGACACATCCATTCCTCGAAACTGATGAAGAACATAAAGAAATGGAATCTTATTTACACCGGACCATATGTTATTGTAAATATACCAAATCCTGGATCATACTTGTTGGCATATCCCAAATCGAAAAGAATAAAGGGATTATTCCCGCATAATGATATTAAGAAATTTTTTGAAGGATCGTAGATCTGTGATATCAAATATGGAGAAGAATTTAGAGTGGAATTTGACTATGAGTCGAATGTGTATATAAATATCAAGATGTTTATGTTGTTTAGAGGGTAAGAGACAGTGATAGGTTAAGAGACGGTGAGATTACTCCTGTGATAGGTTAAGAGACAGTGAGATTACTCCTGTGGTAGTTAAGCACAAAATTTTAAGATAGGTAGAAGAATTTGTTAATTATTAGTGTTTGTAAGTGTGAACTATGAGCAGAAGCCATAGTGATATACAATGAAAGTGCATCTACATTTCCTCAAGACACGGCACTTATGTGAGAATTGCGTGTGAAACTTGAACAGTGCGGGATATGTAGGTAAATACGCTGTGTGTATGATGTGCGCTGTTCGCGCAAGAAAACACTTGAACTGTGAAATGAAGCAACAGTCGATAGTGTCACTGCTGCAAACAATTGAAGAAACTCTCTGGTTGCGCGAGAGAAAATTGTTATAATTTTTAGATTTTTCATTATGCCTTCTCTACCAGGAGAATTAATTTAAGAATTTTAATTAACATTTTAAGAATAGCAGTTTGTGTGTTTCATATTATGGACTTAATTGTTGAAATATATATCCATAAATGTTCATGAGAGAATGAAGAAGATTCTGCGAGTGGATGATTTGTTAAATGAACATATGTCATCATTAATGATATTTATTTGCAGGTGGATCTATAAATCAATTAATTATAAGAATAATGAAAATCTTTCAGAGAACTTTTTTTCTAGAAATTATTCCTTTTGTGGAGTCAGTGTCATATGCCTATGTTTAAAATTTTTCATCAGGTGTAAACTTAAATTTTATCCAAAATTTCGTAATTGAAAGCAAACCTCGGACAGATTCAATGCTCTACTTCCACCTGCACTGTAACAAAACGAAGATTAGATAAAAAAATTTTTTTTGAGAGGAATACATTCGATATGAGCTACAACAAAATTTGAATGCCCACAATCTATTTGGCAAGGTTTTGGACAAACAGCAGTTGTAATGCAAAACAACTTTGGTATTGAGGACTACAAAGAAATTCGCGATTGTCAGGACTGATGGATGTTCCAGTCTAGTACAGACGGAAGAATATAAGAATCCACTCCGATTTTGAGTTCAACGATGAAATATGGACTTCGTTGCCTTAATCCACTCTCTTCCGGGGATTTATTCAGTCATAACCTTTTCTTATTCCACTTTAAACCTGTTCCATGTTCACGTCCCTGACCATCTGTTGCTGAGATCATCTTGCTGTTTCTACGGCACATTACCAGCTTCTGTCCTGTACCATAAGCCATCGCCTGTCCTCCGTACCGCCTCCACCAAACGCTGTACGTCGCCTACCCGCTGTCCGTACCTAGTGTTCCTGTTCCATCGACTTCACAACGAGTTCTCCGGCTACATCGTCGAAAGAAGAATTTCGAAAAATTTTTTTTGAGCACTATTGTAAATTTTTTTTGGCTATGAGGCATTTTTCCTTCGATCTAATCTATGGAGCTTCTATATATATTTCAAAATTACTGGATTTAGGCTTTCCTATCTTCTTAAATACCTGAACTGGGGTCTATTCTTCCGGGTGTTCCAGGGTTTCCCTGTGAAGGCCAGTTCCCAAATGGGTAGACCTTTTCGTAATTACACCAGTCTACATCTTCCCTGGTTATGTACTCGGGATGAGGGTATACCCCGGTACATGTAAAAGCTACAGCTTAGGTATTCTCGTAACTTACTGTCTTAACATGTTACCCATACTCTCTATAGTAAAATTCTATTAATTCAAAATATTCCTCTTTTGGATAAACAACCCAACAAATTTTTTCTGTTAGCTCGCAAAGTGTATTATCATTAACTTTGCTCGCTGCGAGGGGAAATTGTAATATCTCTTTATATTCGATGAATTATTGTGATACAATTCTACCCTTGAATGACGTTTACTAATTTTCTGTCTTCATACTCGCAGAATCCATGCGCAAAGTAGCTCCATACAATAGCTATGCCATGAGAGCATAATTATTCTTTGTAGTACTCTCTCTGGCGGTTGTAAAAAAAAAAAAGCTTCCGAGATTGTCTTCGTGCCGATTAGCCTGAGCATTGTTTGAAGAATTGTAATCTGAATATTGAGATTTATGACAAAAGATAACTGATACGAAATTGTACGATGAAAAGGGAAATATATATATTGCTCCTTCATACAAAAGGTGTGTATTTGACATTTGAGAATTAATGATATTCATCGATATATTGCGTAATTGTTAATCAGAAGGGAACTTCCGAAAGACTGGATACGAACCTGCACTTAATAATCCAAGAGCTCCATTACTTCTTTGGAAGGTTAAACTTCATCAAAGCCAAATATCCGCTTGATCTGAGGTTTCCCGACTGATTATACAACGCTCCCAAAAATACGAGGCATTTTATTTGTACAGATTAGCAGACTGCCGCAAAGCACGAGCCTGCAGAGAAGAACAATCATCGCCTGATTTCATTCTAACAAGTAAAATTTCTGAATCATTTTGAGTGACTAAGCTATGACTGTGTTTCCTGTTATGAATGATTGATTGCTCGAATGAAAGGAGAACTACATAATTACATAGATAGGAGGAAAAATTACAAGATAATAGATTTTCAGCAATAATTTGTAGATGTTCATTTATTATCTTAACGTAAATCTTATACGCTGTGTCCGCTGATGTTATGCAGCGATAATTATTCCATTCATTTCGTTTACATGGAGATAAGAAGAGAAGGGAGTTATTATTACGTCACATACTTGAACCGACGTCCGCCATCTTATGTAGCCCAAAACATCAGATTCACCGCATTTATACCTCCGTGGTTCACCGCAGTGATACTTCCCCATGATGTCACTCTGATTTTCCCGCGCCCAATTTGTACCGTTGGGGATATCTATCGACTTTTGCGGTCGTATCCCAAATAGTAGCTGGTGCTTTTATTGTGTTGTTTCATCAAAAATGCCAGCTTGCGTCGTTTATGGGTGTAATAATCGATCCGACCGGAATCTGGAGTTTAAAGGGATCACCTCTTATTGAAAGTGGAGCCTTTGAACCAACGTTTTTGCTTTGGATATATTAACTATGGTTGCGCTGTTTACTTTTATACATATCTGTGTTTTTCATTGCCTTCCAAACCGTAAACGCTCTGTCATTCGAGCCACATTGTATCAACGATCTCGTCCCCGCGTAATAATAATGTGTGACCACGAAGGTGTGTAAACTACTACTAATGCACTGACAATCTAATGAAACAAGAACTCTATTCTGTATGGAGGTACACTGTATGCTGTTCTGTTTCCTTGACATTTCAACAATCGTTCGCTTTGTTAACATGTTTGAGATACCACAGCATTCCATACGCCTTCTGTCATTGTATACGTTTATGTGCTAGCAAAGAACACGCAGGTAAGTTTTTTGCAAATGCGAACATTAAAAATGTTATGCCACGAGTTGAAAGCTGAAAATGTAATCATTGGTTTCGAACTTCCAGCTTCATTTGCTATCAATACAAATACAGTAAAAGTGGAATTAAATGGATTACGAAAGTATGCTTTCCGCATCACTTCCTTCACTTCTTGGTTGTTCGAAATATACTAACAAAATATAAATTAATGAGGCCAAATGTGTCGTATTACTGGAGAAAATACGCAATTAAGAACAGAACAACGTTCGTGCCACTACGTTATTCATGTATGGTAATTTTTAGTATTTGAAACAGTTGTTGCATGCAAACGACAGAAATGAACCAAGAAGATATTGTAAACAGTAGTCTGCTAATGTTTTGGGCTATTTAAGTCCTCGCCCACTCTGTCTCCAAAACAACGAACAGCGTAAGTCTGTGTGCCATCTCTCCTTTTTTTACCTCCATGGTCGTCTCCCTTTTTTGAAGATCGATGTGAAATCTACAACTGTCCATGGTTTTGGGATTTGACGTCTTTGTCAACAAGTCTTGTATAAATGAAGAAGTCTATGGTTTAAAAATAATCCCCAGCATTTAAGTAATTCGGCGTATATGCCGTCGGAGCCTGTTGCTTTCCAGTTTTTTGTTTTATTCATCACTTCGTTTAGTTCTTGAATCCTTATGAGATTGTCGTCGTATGGTGTATCAATTTCAGGAGGGTCCTCCTGTAATGACTGGTTTTCATTGCACCAAACCTGTTCATTATTTCAATCCATTTGTATTCTGATATTATATTTAGATTTGTTGTCTCTTTTTCAGCTTTATTTAAATGCTTTATCGTCTTGTAAGGTATGGACTGTCTTCCATGGATGTCGTGTTCAGTTCTGCTCGCCGGCCGCGGTGGTCTAGCGGTTCTAGGCGCGCAGTCCGGAACCGCGCGACTGCTACGGTCGCAGGTTCGAATCCTGCCTCGGGCATGGATGTGTGTGCTGTCCTTAGGTTAGTTAGGTTTAAGTAGTTCTAAGTTCTAGGGGACTGATGACCACAGATGTTAAGTCCCATAGTGCTCAGAGCCATTTGCACCATTTTATTCCAAGTTATTCCACGATTCTTCATTTGTTTCCCTGACAATGGATTTTACTTTGTTTGTTTCCTCTTCATATTCTTATTTCGCAGATTCTTTTTTCGCCTCTTAATATATCTGATATGCCCGTTCCTTTTCCTCAAATGATTCTGCGATATCTTCGTTCCACACTCGAAGACCCTTCTTTCTTATTTTCTTATTCTTATTTCCCAGCTTATATTTTGCCGCTCGGTTTCTAAACTGTCACTTGTGTCGGTCTGGTTTAGGCAAAGATTCAATCTGTTTTGTTTGTTTGTTTGTTATTTTTTCAATCTAGCGAACATAGCTATTTTTACCACTACTATGTAGTGGTCCGAGTAAATGGCACCATCTCTTAAAACACCGAACGTCCTGAACTTGCCTGCATTTTGTACTGCTGGCTACCCCATAATCTAGAATTGATCTGTGTCCCCTCGCGCTCCAAGAGAATTTACGAATGTCTATCTTCCTAAAAAAAAGAATTAGCAATTTTCAGTCCATTACCCGAGGCAAAGTGTATAGGAGAGTGTCCATTACCATTTATGTGTTATTCGTCAAAATTTCCCACTGTTAGAGACACTGGATTATTTCCTGTTCTGGCATTTAAATATCCGCAGATTAATAGGTGCTCTGTTTTGTTGTATTTATCTACTTCTTTTTGTGGGGTTTCATGAAATGTTTCACAGTCTCTTCTGTTTTGCAGCTTCATGAGCGTACACCCCAATTACTGTTAGGTGACATCGAGCTGTTCTGAGTCTCGATGTTATGATCGTATTACTTATGTAATTTTAATCTTCGATTTTAGGTTTCCATTTATTATCTATTAATATAGCTACTCCATTATTTGCTCTTTTGTCACTTCCTACACCGCCGTAAATCATTAGGCGTCCATCTAAATCTGCAGTTCCTCTGAGCTTTTTCTTTGTTTCTGTAATTGTAGCAGTATTGATGTTTGTTTGTTTCAGTTCTTTACACACCTCTGTTTCCTTTAAGTGCAGGCTCCTCAATATTCTAAGAGGCAATGTTGAACTTTCTCACTGTTCCAAATCGTTTGTCCCTTTCTTGCTTGGATCGTCTTTTATTTGATCCATCCAGCTGGTTTCTTTGAAGATTATGAGTAAATTGAAGTCTCTGGTATGGTATGCCGTCATGTAGCCAGGCTTGACATGCGGTGGGCCTGGCCACCTTTTGGCCTCATAACTTGTCAGTAACGTTTACTTCCTCTACCCTTTGGTAAGTCAGCCACGTAACTACAAGGCGCAGCTGCTTAATTTTTCATTGAGGTTATTTCCACCAGGAGGGTTCATTCCATCATGTCTAAAAGGCCTTCCTGCCCACAGTCTGAGCCCTCCTGGAGGCCATCTAATCTGAAACCTTCAGGGGCTTCGTTGTGGACTGCTCTTCGTTTGGTCCCAACGCTTCGACCTGTCTGGCTTGGTCGACACTGCCAGAAGCTTAAGCTCCCGCCAGCATAGCTCCCAGGGTGTAACGGGACGTGGAAATCTCTTCACCACAACAAGGTGGCAGTCCTGGAGTAGGACTTGATGTGATTTTGTGGGGAATTTATTAAGCCAATTTGTTGTGAACCCACAACAAGGTGGCAGTCCTTGAGGAGGACTTGATGTGATTTTGTGGGGAATTTACTAAGCCAATTTATTGTGAACACAAATTTATTGTGAACTAGTTTTTAAAGGATGATAAATGGTAGTGAAGATTTTGTAACGATATTCTGTTAATTTGTAAGTGGTCACATGAAGAAGTTACTGACTATGTGTAAATGAGGAACAGTGGTTTTATACCAACGGCTAAGTACGCAGTCAATGATCCTTGTAGTTCAAACTGGTTAATCTTAAGGGAAAGTACTGTACACAGTTATCGGTTTACGGACGTATGTTGAGTCCTTGCAGGATTATCCTGAACCAAGATCCATCTACCAGAGATGGGTGACGTGAAGCGCCATCTCTATTTTTCCACGATACTAAGTAAAACAGCAGCGCTGTCTCGGCTGTTGCTAGAGGCATGGAAGCAAGTGACTACGGAGCAGACCAAAACATCCTTACCTCAGAGACAATAATGCTACTAGTCGATTTCCACATCACAGGTCGATCTGGGGTCCGGTGACACAGTAACACTGCTGCAGCAGAAAGGCAGGAAGACAGCAGGATCGGCAGGCCAGTCACTATGTCTATGAGTACAGGTTTGTTAATGTGACTGGAAGTAAGGCTTCGGATAAAACAAGTAGATGCTGAACATGTGTAAATATCAATCATTTATAGCCAACGGCATCTCGGTCGGGCTGTGCCGTCTATGAGGAGTGGACTGCTGGGCGTGAGAGTGGGATGACTCTGCAAGCAGCCAGCATGGGACTTGACCTCCATGAACGATGGGCCTTCTTCTCGTTCTACGTCCACTACCGTGGACTTGGCGTCTCAGTGGTTAGCACACTGGACTCGCATTCGGAAGGACGACGGTTCAATCCCGCGTTCGGCCATTCTGATTCAGGTTTTCCGTGATTTCCCTATATCGCTCCAGGCAAATGCTGGGATGGTTCCTTTGAAAGGGCATGGCCGACTTCCCTCCTCATCCTTCCCTAATCCGATGAGACCGATGACCTTGCTGTTTGGTCTCTTCCCCCATCCAACCAACCCCAACTTAGCGTCTTCTAATTGGTGGGTCATACCCAGGCTCACTCGAACCACAGCCAGTCTCCTGCCGTGGAAGAGGGAGCCCTCCTAGTCGAGGGCAGTGCAGCTCCTTTACCACATATGCCTGGATGGGTATGCTGATGCTGTGCATCTCTGTTCGCAAGGGTGGGCACCACTGTTGAGGGCTGTCTTCCGCTACAAGAATCACAGTCGATCTCTGTGCCAACTGGCGTATCCTGTCCAGAATTGTGGGACTGTGCTGAGATGGTACACGTGCACCGCAAACCTTGCGTATCAGAATGTCTGCACCGCCACTGACTTTAACCGGCCAGTGGTCGCCTGTTGTATCAGTGCTGCTATCAGCACACACTCGGTGCGGGAGGGGGGGGGGGGGGTGTTCTTGCTTAAGAATGTCACTACGAGAGTTGTACTTGTTTGCTAATAAAGTGTATGATTATTCACGTTTTTTGAGCAATCACTGGTCATCATCCTGAAAACCCAGTGCCCCAAATCAACTCTGCCATTGTAGTAGCCTTCCACCACGGTACTCTACATTACATCCAACATAAACGTGGAATACCATCATTTACGATGTGGTTTATTTCAATTAACGATTACTATTGAAGCAGTAACGTGACGCGAATCCTCATTGGTATCTGTAACTGATGTTATTTGTAGTGTGGAATGTGATGCTGCCGGCTTCGCTACCTGGTTTTGCCAACTGCAAAAGTATGGCACAAGCGTGGACTCCCATTAACATGACACTGGGAAGTGATAACTTCAGGCTTGTTTCTTAGAGCTCTGATCAACCAGTTCAAGAGGCGTACCATGGGTTTGGAAGGACTTAGTGCAGTGAGGTCCTAATTTTTCACGAGACTCTCTTTTGCGTGGGAGCAACTGTACCTGCTGGTATTACAATGGATGTTCCATTGTCGATCATAGTTTTCTTGTGGATCAGCCGACTTGGCTCGTCAGCTGAGGGTGGAGGCGTGAATCTTGACTTTACAAGCATTCGCTACAGCGTTGTTAATATTGCTGTATTCTTTATAAAAATAAGAACTTCACACGAAATGGAAAAGCCTTTGGCTTGAAAAAAAAAAATGTAGTGGCAAACTCACCAGTCTATTTCAAGAGATCATTTCATAAAACCATGGAAACCATCGAAGACCTAAATCTGAAAGGCTGGACGGGTATTTGTACCCCACTAGTCCAGAATGTGAATCGGTTGTCTTAATTAATTACTAGATTTTTTAATTTTTTAGTAGTGCAGCGCAATAAAAGACTGAGGTATTTGTTTGTAGATTTCCCGCATATAATTTGTAGATACGATGACGTGATTGGTTCACTGTTAGAAATGATATAGAGAAATTTATGACTTGTCGAGTACCTCTAAGTAACGAAGAACTGTCCACTAGATGTCACGATATGTTCAGTACAAAAGGAGGCAGGAGTGTTGTGTTGTTAGTACAGAAGCAGTGAAAGCAGAATGGATCGAACAAGCGAGTTCAATGGCTCTGAATGTTGACTAGTCACTGGATGTCACCAGCTAGCGCAATGGTTGTGGGTAAGGGAGATAAAAATAATGAGGTACAGTGGTCGAGCCGCTCTTCATAGGCCACATGTTTCTGTAATCAATGCGAAACGACACTTGATGTGGCGTAAAGGGCGACGCCACTGGACAGCGAATGACTGAAAACGAGTGATGTAGAAAGAAGAATCACGCTATAGCCTATGGCAATCTGGAGGAAGAGCTTATGTTTGGCAAAAGCCTGGAGAACGTTAACAGTCATCATGTGTAGTACCAACAGTGAAGGATGGAGAAAGTGGTGGTTCAGCATCGGGTTTTTCGTCGTGGCTGGGGTGTGGGCCCTATACTGCGCTCAACGAAACGCTAAATGAGGAAAGATATCAACATATTTTACAGCGTTGTGTACTGCATATGGTAGAGGAACAGTTCGGATTCAATGATTGTGTCAGCGTGACAATGCACCCTATCATAAAGTGGTGGCTGTCAGGCAATGGTTGGTGGACGATAACATCCCTTAAATGGACTGGCTACCCGGAGTCCCGAATCTGAAGCCTATGGAACACCTTCGGAATGAGTTAGAACGTCGACTTCCCCGTCAGACCACAGCGTCCAACGTCACTATCTTCTCTGGTCTCGGACCCTGAGGAAGAATGGGTTAGCATTCCTCCTCAGACATTTAGACACATAATTGAAAGTGTCCCCAACTGATTTCAAGCCGTCATAAAGGCGAAGTGTAGTCACACCCTATGTTATTATCCGCTAATGTGAATGTAATAACTGTAGCATCTAGCCAGTAACTTAGGAGCACTTTCGTAGGAACGTGTGACGGTACACTCTTCAGCAAGAATACTTTACAATGGTACCAAACACTTCGTAAACGGACGAGTAAATTTTATTGTGCCATTTCAGTCACTGAAGCTGAATTCTTTTCCTATTATCCGTTCGTCATAAGAATAAACCTGATGTAAACATTAAGCCATGTTTTCTTCCACGTTTGCCTGAATATCATTGGATTTCGTTTCACGCTGTGGCCAGTACAGTCAAGTACGATCATAAGGATACGTTTTATGCTGTGTTACACGCACTTAAACTGAACGATAATGCGGGACAACAGCTTTACCAGTAGCTGGCTTTAGTGACCGAGCGGTTCTAGGCGCTTCAGTCTGGAACCGCGTGACCGCTACGGTCGCAGGTTCGAATCCTGCCTCGGGCATGAATGTGTGTGATGTACTTAGGTTAGTTAGGTTTAAGTAGTTCTAAGTTCTAGAGGACTGACGACTTCAGGTGTTGAGTCCCATAGTGCTCAGAACCATTTGAACAATTTGCGTTTTACCGGCGCATTAAACTTGGACAGCACTGGCCAGCCAGTGGTTCAACTAACCTGCAATGATGTGAGAAGTTGCAGTTCAGACGTAAAAAGAGACGAGCAAAGAAACAATATAGCTTCGAAAGTCATTTAATTTTTAAAGAGAATGAAATAATATTAGGAGAAACTCCAGAACTACCGCGCGCTTCTTAGGTGGCAAAGCATAAAATGCACTCTTTCTCACCTAACATAGTATATTAATTACAAACAAGAGTGACGGGAATTTCTAACATGAACGCAGAGCAATTTATGTCAGTGAGCTGTTTGTAATGCAACAGCATACTGAGGGGTTTCACCGTACTGTTGAATACTGAATAATTAGTCAGTCATCTAGTAATCTCTTAGCTCCTTCCTTATCCGAATCCGAGAAATACATTTCAGTTCTGGAAGTGTCACCTGCTATGTTGATAACGAGCCTATCAACAACATAACTCACGAAGCCAACCAGGCGCGGCATTTTCTCTTCTTCTTTTATGACAAACCGTTCTATATCACACCAGCGTTCCGCAGTGACATGTGAAAAAGCTGCTTGCGTTAGTTTCACTACGTCTAGCAACTTAACAGTCTTGTTACTTCTCGGGCCAAATACCGCAACTTGGCCACAGATCGGTTATGTTGGGTTCACATTCTAATGGTAAAGTTGTTGTTGTTGTTGTTGTTGTTGTGGTCTTCAGTCCTGAGACTGGTCTGATGCAGCTCTCCATGCTACTCTATCCTGTGCAAGCTTCTTCATCTCCCAGTACCTACTGCAGCCTACATCCTTCTGAATCTGCTTAGTGTATTCATCTATTGGTCTCCCTATACGATTTTTACCATCTACGCTGCACTCCAGTACTAAATTGGTGATCCCTTGATGCCTCAGAACATGTCCTACCAACCGACCCCTTCTTCTAGTCAAGTTGTGCCACAAGCTCCTCTTCTCCCCAATTCTATTCAATACCACCTCATTAGTTACGTGATCTACCCATCTAATCTTCAGCATTCTTCTGTAGCACCACATTTCAAAAGCATCTATTCTCTTCTTGTCTAAACTGTTTATCGTCCACGTTTCGCTTCCATACATGGCTACACTCCATACAAATACTTTAAGAAACGACTTCGTGACATTTAAATCTATACTTAATGTTAACAAATTTATCTTCTTCAGAAACGCTTTCCTTGCCATTGCCAGTCTACATTTTATATCCTTTCTACTTCGACCATCATCAGTTATTTTGCTCCCCAAATAGCAAAACTCCTTTACTACATTAAGTGTCTCATTTCCTAATCTAATTCCCTCAGCATCACCCGACATAATTCGACTACATTCCATTATCCTCGTTTTGCTTTTGTTGATGTTCATCTTATACCTTCCTTTCAAGACGCTGTCCATTCCGTTCAACTGTTCTTCCAAGTCCCTTGCTGTCTCTGACAGAATTACGATATCATCGGCGAACCTCAAAGTTTTTATTTCTTCTCCATGGATTTTAATACCCGCTCCGAACTTTTCTTTTGTTTCCTTTATTGCTTGCGCAATATACAGATTGAATAACATCGGGGATAGGCTACAACCCTGTCTGACTCCCTTCCTAACCACTGCTTCCCTTTCATACCCCTCGACTCTTATAACTGCCATCTGGTTTCTGTACAAATTGTAAATAGCCTTTCGCTCCTTGTATTTTACCCCTGCCACCTTCAGAATTATAAAGAGAGTATTCCAATCAACATTGTCAAAAGTTTTCTCTAAGTCTACAAATGCTAGAAACGTAGGTTTGCCTTTCCTTAATCTATCTTCTAAGATAAGTCGTAGGGTCAGTATTGCCTCACGTGTTCCAACGTTTCTACGGAATCCAAACTGATCTTTCCCGAGGTCGGCTTCTACCAAGCCTCTTTAATTTTCCTGTAGGCAGTATCTATCTTACCCCTAGTGAGATAAACCTCTACATCCTTACATTTGTCGTCTAGCCATCCCTGCTTAGTCATTTTGCACTTCCTGTCGATATCATTTTTGAGACGTCTGTATTCCTTTTTGCCAGTTTCATTTACTGCATTTTTATATTTTCTCCTTTCATCAATTAAATTCAATATTTCTTCTGTTACCCAAGGGTTTCTACTAGCCCCCGTCTTTTTACCTATTTGATCCTCTGCTGCCTTCACTATTTCATCCCTCAAAGCTACCCATTCTTCTTCTACTGTATTTATTTCCCCCATTCCTGTCAATTGTCCCCCTATGGTCTCCCTGAAAGTCTGTACAACCTCTGGTTCTTTCAGTTTACCCAGGTCCCATCTCCTTAAATTCCCACCTTTATGCAGTTTCTTCAGTTTTAATCTACAGTTCATAGCCAATAGATTGTGGTCAGAGTCCACATCTGCACCTGGAAATGTCTCACAATTTAAAACCTGGTTCCTAAATCTCTGTCTTACCATTATATAATCTATCTGATGTCTTTTAGTATCTCCAGGGTTCTTCCATGTATACAACCTTCTTTCATGATTCTTGAACCAAGTGTTAGCTATGTTTAAGTTATGCTCTGCACAAAATTCTACCAGACGGCTTCCTCTTTCATTTCTTAGCCCCAATCCATATTCACCTACTATGTTTCCTTCTCTCCCTTTTCCTACTCTCGAATTCCTGTCACCCATGACTATTAAATTTTCGTCTCCCTTCACTACCTGAATCATACATTTCGTCAATTTCTTCATCGTCTACAGAGCTAGTTGGGATATAAACTTGTACTTCTGTAGTAGGCATGGGCTTAGTGTTTGTAGTAGCTTACCCGTACTGCTATTTTTTTTATTCATTATTAAACCTACTCCTGCATTACCCCTATTTGATTTTGTATTTATACCCTGTATTCACCTGACCAAATGTCTTGTTGCTCCTGCCACCGAACTTCGCTAATTCCCACTATATCTAACTTTAACCTATCCATTTCCCTTTTTAAATTTTCTAACCTACCTGCCCGATTAAGGGATCTGACATTCCACGCTCCGATCCGTAGAACGCCAGTTTTCTTTCTCCTGAAAACGACGTCCTCTTGAGTGGTCCCTGCCCGGAGATCCGAATGGAGGACTATTTTACTTCCGGAATATTTTACCGAAGAGGACGCCATCATCATGTAATCATACAGAAAAGCTGCATGCCCTCGGGAAAAATTACGGGTGTAGTTTCCCCTTGCTTTCAGCCGTTTGCAGTACCCGAACAGCAAGGCCAGTTTGGTTAGTGTTGCAAGGCCAGATCAGTCAATCATCCAGACTGTTGCCCCTGCAACTACTGAAAAGGCTGCTGCCCCTCTTCAGGAACCACACGTTTGTCTGGCCTCTCAAGAGATACCCCTCCGTTGTGGTTGCACCAACGGTACAGCTATCTGTATCATTGAGGCACGCAAGCCTTCCCACCAACGGCAGGGTTCATGGTTCATGGGGGGAAAAGTAAAGTAGAAAATGTAAAGTAGAAAATGTAAAAATTCAGCATTTGTATGATGTGTTCGATGCCGTGAAAAATCATTTCTTTTTGTGTTTCTACGATACTTGGTATCTGTGGTAAAAAACTGTGGACATAGTCCAAATAAAGAGGAATTGGTTTTTCATTTTTGCCTTAAAAATTAAATTGTTATGTTTTCTTAATTTAAGCAACTTTCATTAACAGTCTTTCATAAAACATCGATAATTAAGAATTGGTATATGAAATTAAAACAGGAATTTCGCGTCCAGTATGTAATTAGAAACAAGAAGACGTGCACTATTCATAAGAAATTATGTTGAGTTTTATAATAACGAGATCTAGGTATTTCAAACTGAACGAGAAAAAAATTATAGTGGCAAGATTTGAACTAACGAACCATTAATTGTTGCTAGTTAACATTCTACTGCGCTTCACTGAGGATGAGGACATATGCATCAACTATATTACATACAGTTGCTGGGAAAACCTCAAAGCCAATAATCCCCGTAAATTTATGAAAAACATTAAGAACAGCCTATTCCTCGGCACTTTTTCACCGCATTCCACACGTGTGTTTCACTACGGAACAGAAAGCAGCCTCAGACATTTTCATACTGCGCATTAACAGCGCGACAATCAGAGCACAAGAGGCTGTGACTACACGATTTTTGAAATAAAAACTACGTAGCCAAAGCGTGATTAAGAAAAACGTTGATGGCTGTTAATACATTTGAATATCTTGAAGTTTCACTTAACGTAACTTACCGAGCGAGGTGGCGCAGTGGTTAAACACTGGACTCGCATTCGGGAGGACGACGGTTCAATCCCGCGTCCGGCCACCCTGATTTAGGTTTTCCGTGATTTCCCTAAATCGCTCCAGGCAAATGCCGGGATGGTTCCTTTCAAAGGGCACGGCCGACTTCCTTCCCCATCCTTCCCTAATCCGATGAGACCGATGACCTCGCTGTCTGGTCTGCTTCCCCTAAAACAACCCAACCCATTTAACGTAACTTAGTAATAATACAGGGTGATTCAAAAAGAATACCACAACTTTAAAAATGTATATTTAATGAAAGAAACATAATATAACCTTCTGTTATACATCATTACAAAGAGTATTTAAAAAGGTTTTTTTCACTCAAAAACAAGTTCAGAGATGTTCAATATGGCCCCCTCCAGACACTCGAAAAATATCAACCCGATCTCCAACTCGTTCCACACTCTCTGTAGCATATTAGGCGTAACAGTTTGGATAGCTGCTGTTATTTCTCGTTTCAAATCATCAATGGTGGCTGGGAGAGGTGGCAGAAACACCATATCCTTAACATACCCCCATAAGAAAAAATCGCAGGAGGTAAGATCAGGGCTTCTTGGAGGCCAGTGATGAAGTGCTCTGTCACGGGCTGCCTGGCGGCCGATCCATCGCCTCGGGTAGTGGACGTTCAGGTAGTTACGGACAGATAAGTGCCAATGTGGTGGCGCTCCATCCTGTTGAAATATGAATTGTTGTGCTTCTTGTTCGAGCTGAGGGAACAGCCAATTCTCTAACATCTCCAGATACTGTAGTCCAGTTACAGTAGCACCTTCGAAGAAAAAGGGACCAAAAACTTTATTGGCTGAAATGGCACAGAAAACGTTCACCTTAGGCGAGTCGCGTTCATACTGAGTTGTTTCCCGCGGATTCTCAGTGCCCCATACACAGACATTGTGACGGTTGACTTTCCCGTTGGTGTGGAAAGTTGCTTCATCACTAAACACAATCTTTGAAACGAAAGATTCATCTGTTTCCATTTGAGCAAGGATAAAATCACAGAAATCGATTCTTTTAATCTTATCAGCTGCAGACAGTGCTTGAACCAATTTCAGACGATAAGGTTTCATAACTAACCTTTTTCGTAGGACTCTCCATATAGTTGATTGTGGAATTTGCAGCTCTCTGCTAGCTCTGCGAGTCGATTTTCCTGGGCTGCGAACAAATGCTTGCTGGATGCGTGCTACATTTTCATCACTCGTTCTCGGCCGTCCAGAACTTTTCCCTTTGCACAAACACCCATTCTCTGTAAACTGTTTATACCAACGTTTAATACACCACCTATCAGGAGGTTTAACACCATACTTCGTTCGAAATGCACGCTGAACAACTGTCGTCGATTCACTTCTGCCGTACTCAATAACACAAAAAGCTTTCTGTTGAGCGGTCGCCATCTTAGCATCAACTGACGCTGACGCCTAGTCAACTGCGCCTCAAGCGAACAAATGTACAACTAAATGAAACCTTATAGCTCCCTTAATTCGCCGACAGATAGTGCTTAGCTCTGCCTTTTGTCGTTGCAGAGTTTTAAATTCCTAAAGTTGTGGTATTCTTTTTGAATCACCCTGTACATCTAATACATAAGTAGGACCTACTTCCAAGAGCATAACAACACCAGTGTACGTGTGCTATGGCTTCTGACCAATCATCACGTTTGTATTTGTTAACATCAGGTTTATTCTTATGATGAACGGGTTATAGTTGACATGATAATCGTTTCCACAGTCCGTTATGACCGTTGAATTGACATACACAGTGCCATCTTTTTATAGCAAAACCAGTGAAAACCATGTTCGTCACGCGAGGTATCACTTACCAATTATTTAGGAGCAACAAATATTTATCGAGAGGAACACAGCTGACGAAATTCGAGAGGCTGTCATTAAATTTATTAAATATCCATTTCCTGTCCCTAATTATTTGTGATGTGTTATTGGACTGAAACAGATAACATTGTGCGCAAAAGCTCGTGAAAACGGGAATGAGAGAATTCGCGCGTTATGAAAACAAAACCGTATGCTCTTGTGTCGCACTGTGAGCCGGTGTTCCACAGTAATAACCGACAGGGTCTTCGTAATACTCCTGAACTACAGGGCTGAAACAAAAATGTGTACTGGACATGCAATTAAAAACTTAGATGTCCTCACGGGTGACACCTTTGAAACATGTGTAGTGACGTAACAAGACTGTTACGTCACACGGTAGTAGCCAAAAGAAAGGCACGCTAGACTAATGCTGTGGCAGATAGTGCACGCACTACAGCAGACGGGCGTGAAGTCTGGAACATGAGAACTTATAAATGAATACGAAGAAAAGTATGTAGATGCTTTTTACTTAACTTTTATTTATTCCTTGGAATACATCTCTCTTGATTACTCGAAGCTATAGGCACTGATACAAATGGCTCCTTGTTAGTTCGTAGCCATTAACTTCTGATGGCTATTCTGTCTCTCGGCTAATGAGAGAGAAAGGCTTCGTACAACTGGGCGATAGCTAGGTTCGCGTACAACTGGGCGGTAGCTTGGTTCTCGTACAACTGGGGTCGAGTCCACTCTCGTATCACGAGACCTGCCTTGGTGGTGGCGCTAGGTCTGCGATCACAGTGGCGACACGCGGGTCCGACATGTACTACATGGACCGCGGCCGATTTAAACTACCACCTAGCAAGTGTGGTGTCTGGCGGTGACACCACAACATGCATCTCGCGCTTCACTATGCGTTGACGGTCTCAGTTTCCTTCATTGTAAGAGATAGCTACGGATTCGGGCTTATAAGCTGTACTGACGTTGCTTTTGTGGGCATCAGTTAGAGGGTTCCTTTTGATTTAGAATTTGAAGAACAGAAGTATTGTTTCTTAAAAGCGTGTATGTTAGAGACTCAATGAGTTCGAATACATAATTGTTGACTATTATTAGTGACTTCGGTTGTGGCTGAGAAATATAACAGATAAGAACTTCCTTGCTACAATAGTTGTATATAACAATTATGTACAGGTAAACTATAAATATAGAAGACCCAAGAGCTATTAATTTAACTCCAAAAGGCCAACTTTTAGTCTCGTTCGGACTTTGAAAGTTGCGTATGTGACGGCCTTCAGTGACATGGTCATTAAGTAAGTTCGAGGAAATAATATTATCGACGAAATATAATGACTCTTTTTACGGTACGTTCACTGGTGGCAAACAACGATACACAACTTTCAGTTTAATATACGACAAGCAGAAGTAGCTCCTTGAGATTATAGGAGTGTTATAATTAGTCTATATGTATATCAGGATCCACATTTGTATTACTAATGTTGTCCAGAGGCTTCTAAATAAAAATGTGGAATAGTATTATGTAGAATTAAGTCTCATTCGAAATACTGAACGATCATCATGATGCTGTTTTGGAAATTACTGTCGTTTGTTGCGAGCAGAGGCAATAGCTACCGAATTTTGTTCTTAAAGAATATTAGATTTTTTAAGATCTACTCTTGCACCTGCAAGGTACAACTCTCTGAATTTGAATTTACTAAGCAACCCAGAAGAACCGTTTTTAATCATCAAGGATTTGTATTAATCTGCCCCAACTTCTCACAATGCCAATGAGAGTTTGTATATTTCTATGCACTCTAATAAGACCTTGCTTTTTGTATTAAACGCATTTCAGCCGATAAACACAACGCGAACACAAGGTGATGTAAGTGACTGGCATGGATATTGTGAATACTGTAACTGCCCACAGGCGACCCAACATTTCTCTGGTAGCGCATGCATTTCGAAAGTTTTTGATCTGTTCAGTACTATCGCACGGTCTTTTGACACTGCCTGCACACGTTCAATATTATCTTACATCGGGAAATATGAAGCAATAATGTTTTACGTCAAGGGACCACTTAGGTATCGTACATCACTACCATTTCGTCCACCTTTCTGCCACTGTTCCCCGCAGTTACATTCGCTAATGGTACGCACCAAAGCCTGTATTTATGCTGGATTTTCTCTGATTTTATAGTTATGTTCATTGAGTGAAAGATAATTCGATGGAAGTAATTTGTTACTTGAGTCTCCTTGAAAACTACGCTCTCTGCGGGCTTTTCTGATGAACAATGCTCTCCTGTTAACATCTGATACTGGAGTACGTTGAGCACCTCCGTGTTGCTCTCGCTGTAACTGTTCACAACTGAAAGTGCCATTTTTTCATTTTTCTCCAACCCTTGTATTAATCATAACTGGGAATGATAATCAAGTATGTATGCAACGACAGAGTAAATTACAGACATCACATTTAGAAGAGTTACTGGCAGCATTATGCCACTTTCCTTTGAACCAGACTGTAATATACCACATTGCAGTGCTTGTGTTGTAAGAAGAACGACGCAGTATTCCTGTGGACACGCTTGCATTTACGACGGAACAGGAACGGTGGTGACTACAGCCGTTATGAAGTACATGAAATGTATTCCAGTAGCTAATACCAATAACCGTCAGCTGTATGAGGGAATAGCGACAGTGAAAATGTGTGCCGGACCGTGAATCGAAACCGGATTTCCCGCATTACGCGAGCGATCGCCTTCACTGCTTTGGTTATCTGCGCACGACTCACAGCCAGACCCCGTTCGTACACACATCTTGTAATTTCCACACAGAGAAGGACATTTTAATTGAAATTCGCTGTCTGGTAATGGCAGCATGCATGCATGTCCGAAGGAACGTTGCATAGTTCTTCTTAACAACACAGGCACTGCAATATCATATTTATACACTGATACTAGGCAGTGACTTTCAATTAAAATGTCCTCCCCTGTACAGGAATTACTGATGTGTGAATGAGCATAGGTTGTGACATAGGAACGACAACATACGGAAGATTGGGTAGGGAATTACATAAAGTGAGTACGAGAACAGGTTGTGACGCAGGAACGACGACGTGTAGAAGTTTGGGTGTGGTCCTGTGTCGTACACGGATAGCCACAGAGGTTAAGGCGATCTCTCCCATGAAGTGGGAAATCCGGGTTCGAGTCCCGGCCCCCCACAAATTTTCACTGTCGTCAATCCCTTATACAGCTGATGGTTGTTCGTATTCGCAACTGCGAATAGGCCGGCCGGTATGGCCGAGCGGTTCTAGGCGCTTCAGTCCGCTACAGTCGCAGGTTCGAATCCTGCATCGGGCATGGATTTGTCTGATGTCCTTAGGTTAGTTAGGTTTAAGTAGTTCTAAGTTCTATGGGACTGATGGCCTCAGATGTTAAGTCCCACAGTGCTCAGAGCCATTTCTGAACTGCGAATACATTTCATGTATAGAACGTACTGTGTTATGTCGTACGCAGCAAAAGTTACAACACCGATGATACCATTCATATGTGGACATTATTAGTAATTATGGCAGAATATTAAAAAAGTGTTAGATGTATATACTGACGGGAATTAAAATTCAGAGTATACATTATAGAGCCTGTTTACTACTCTGTGCTGCTATTTTTGCACTTCTGTCTCTGAAGTCGTTCAGAGAGCAGTGCAGGTAGCCGCACGGTCTGAGACGACCTCTCTCGGAGTTGTCATTGGCGGTTTCAGTTCGCAATGCCGCCTAATGATTGATGGCCGTTTTGTGACCACGCATCTCCGTGCAGGGTGGAAATTTCCGTTCTTGCTGCCGCGCCGGGTAGCCGTCTTGGCGTTTTGTCACGGTCCGCGCGGCTCCCCTCGTCGGAGGTTCGAGTCCTCCCTCGGGCATGGGTGTGTGTGTGATCCTTAGCGTAAGTTAGTTTAAGTTAGATTAAGTAGTGTGTAAGTAGTGTGGTCCCATAAGAACTTACCACCACCAAAAAAAAAAAAAAAAAAAAAAAAGAATCTTTCAGAGAAACAAATCGGTATGGGAAGTTTATTTATATCTTCTTCTATCTTCTATACATATATAAATTCAAGTCCCTTGCTGCAGTTTTTTCTGTATGTTCGACCTTATCTCAGGAGGGACTTTGACATGGTTTTCTTTAATACATAGACTGATTCACGAGGCAAGTTTGTGAATATAATTTATACAAGTTTCGTACAAACGGGCTGAACTGTGATCAATTGAGGGTTTCTGCCCTAATCTACGTAGGAAGAACGCAATTATTGGTCGCTCGCACTGTCGGTTACACAGAGACCGACGGAACGAACAGCAGGTTCCGGAGTTCAATGACAGCGGAGTTCACAAAGTGAGAGGATAACCATCTACATCTACATCTATTCTCGGCAAATAACAGTGACGTGCATGGCAGGGGGTACATCCCATTGTATCAGTTATTAGGGGTTCTTCCTGTTCCATTCACGTATAGAGCGCGGGAAGAATGATTGTTTGAATGCCTCTGCGCCTGCAGTTATTATTCTAATCCTATCCTCACGATCCCTATGTGAGCGATACGAATGGCGTTGTAGTACACACACCAAAAAATCGTTTGCGTCACCTCGGTTCCGAGAGTTCCGGAACCTGTACAGAAAATTGGAGTAGAGATCACCATAAACATCATTTCCGCCCTTGTTATTGCTCATGAAAATCATACATTGCATGTTGTACCGTAATACAGAGAGACCTTCAGAGGTGGTGGTCTAGACTGCTGTACACACCGGTACCTCTAATACCCAATAGCACGTCCTCTTGCATTGATGCATGCCTGTATTTGTCGTGGCATACTATCCACAAGTTCATCACGGCACTGTTTGTCCAGATTGTCACACTCCTCAACGACGATTCGGCGTAGATCCTTCAGAGTGGATGGTGGGTCACGTTGTCCGTAAACAGCCCTTTTCAATATATCCTAGGCATGTTCGATAGGGTTCATGTCTGGAGAACATGCTGGCCCCTCTAGTCGAGCGATGCCGTTATCCTGAAGGAAGTCATTCACAAGATGTGCACGAGGGGGGCGCGAATTGTCGTCCATGAAGACGAATGCCTCGCCAATATGCTGCCGATATGGTTGCACTACCGGTCGGAGGATGGCATTCACGTATCGTACAGCCGGTACGGCGACTTCCATGACCACCAGTGGCGTACGTCGGCCCCACGTAATGCCACCCCAAAACAGCAGGACAGTGTGTCTAAGGCGTTCAGCCTGACCGGGTTGCCACCAAACACGTCTCCGACGATTGTCTGGTTGAATGCATATGCGACACTCATCGGCGAAGAGAACGTGATGCCAATCCTGAGCGTTCCATTCGGTATGCTGTTGGGCCCATCTGTACTCCGCTGTATGGTGTCGTGGTTGCAAAGATGGACCTCGCCATGGACGTCGGGAGTGAAGTTGCGCATCATGCAGCCTACTGCGCACAGTTTGAGTCGCAACACGACGTCCTGTGGCTGCACGAAAAGCATTATTAAACATGGAGGCATTGGTGTCAGGGTTCCTCCGAGCCATAATCCATAGGTAACCGTCATCCAAGCAGGCCGCGATGGCTGAGAGGTTCTAGGCGCTACAGTGTGGAACCGCACGACCGCTCCGGTCGCAGGTTCGAATCCTGCCTCGGGCATGGATGTGTGTGATGTTCTTAGGTTAGTTAGGCTTAAGTAGTTCTAAGTTCTAGGGGACTGATGACCTCAGCTGTTAAGTCCCATAGTGCTCAGAGCCATTTGAACAATTAGAACCGTCATCCATTGCATTAGTAGCCCTTGGGCGGCCTAGCGAGGCATGCGGCTTTTCGCGGATGATGCTGTAGCATACAGAGAAGTTGCAGCATTAAAAAAATTGCAGCGAAATGCAGGAAGATTTGCAGCGGATAGGCACTTGGTGCAGGGAGTGGCAATTGACCCTTAACATAGACAAATGTAATGTATTGCGAATACATAGAAAGAAGGAGCCTTTATTGTATGATTATATGATAGCGGAACAAACACTGGTAGCATTTACTTCTGTAAAATATCTGGGAGTGTGCGTGAGGAACGATCTGAAGTGGAATGATCATATAAAATTAATTGTTCAAAAAATGGCTCTGAGCACTATGGGACTCAACTGCTGAGGTCATTAGTCCCCTAGAACTTAGAACTAGAAAATTAATTGTTGGTAAGGCGTGTGCCAGGTTGAGATTCATTGAGAGAGTCCTTAGAAAATGTAGTCCATCAACAAAGGAGGTGGCTTACAAAACACTCGTTCGACCTATACTTCAGTATTGCTCATCAGTGTGGGATCCGTACCAGGTCGGGTTGACAGAGGAGATAGAGAAGATCCAAAGTAGAGCGGAGCGTTTCGTTACAGGGTTATTTGGTAAGCGTGATAGCGTTACGGAGATGTTTATCAAACTCAAGTGGCAGACTCTGCAAGAGAGGCGCTCTGCATCGCGGTGTAGCTTGCTCGCCAGGTTTCGAGAGGGTGCGTTTCTGGATGAGGTATCGAATATATTGGTTCCCCCTACTTATACCTCCCGAGGAGATCACGAATGTAAAATTAGAGAGATTCGAGCGCGCACGGAGGCTTTCCGGCAGTCGTTCTTCCCGCGAACCATACGCGACTGGAACAGGGAAGGGAGGTGATGACAGTGGCACGTAAAGTGCCCTCCGCCACACACCGTTGGGTGGCTTGCGGAGTATAAATGTAGAATGTAGATGTGTCATCGACAGTTCCTGTGTCTCTGTATCTTCTCCATGTCCGAACAACATCGTTTGTCACACTCCGAGACGCCTGGACACTTCCCTTGTTGAGAGCCCTTCCTGGCACAAAGGAACAATGCGGACGCGATCGTATCGCGGCATTGACAGTCTAGTCATGGTTGAACTACAGACAACACGAGCCGTGTGTCTCCTTCCTGGTGGTATGACTGGAACTGATCGGCTGTCGGACCGCCTCAGTCTAATAGGTGCTGCTAATGCATGGTTGTTTACATCTTTGGGCGGGTTTAGTGACATCTCTGAATAGTCAAAGGGACAGTGTCTGTGATACAATAACCACAGTCAACGTCTATCTTCAGGAGTTCTGGGAACTGGGGTGATGTAAAACTTTTTTTGATGTATGTATATTCCTACAATAATCATTTAAAGCCGGTTCTTGAAACTTTGTTAATAGACTTTCTCGGGATAGTTTACTTCTGTCTTCAAGAGTCTGACGGCACAGTTCCTTCAACATCACTGCGACACACACTCCTGTAACCATTCGTGCTGCCCTTCTCTGTGTATGTTCAATATCCCCTGTTAGTCCTATCAGCTACGGGTCCCACAAACCAAGTTCAGACATTGCAAAGTCGTCTCAAGTGTATACAACAATCGAGGGAGCAGTGCTACAACATGCAAGATCCACACTGTTCTGTTCAACGGCGCGTAACTAATGGCTTCAGGCACTAGGCAAAGACTGACTAGTACGAGCCGTGCCTGTAATACATTAAATTATACTGAAAAAGCATATGCATCATTGGGCCCAATATGCTAAAGGAGAAGCAATATTTTCGAGCTTTTGTAAAACACAAGGGAGGCTAATAAGTCTCCTTCCTGTTCGTCACTTGATTTCTATTCGTTCTTCTTCTCGATATATTCAAGAATTCCTTGCATTAGTTTGTTTTATGTAACTCTTAATAGTGATATTACATTGGACTTAAATGATTTACTGTTCAATTCAATGCAGACCTTATTTAACATTTACTACCTGTATTAGCAAATTTTATGTTTCAGTAGACAATTTCCTCTGGGAAGTGAAAGTTTGGTGATGTGACGATTACAAGCCATCCGCCTGCTTTTAGATGCGTATTTGTGTCCTCTCTTTCAAAACCTGCAGTCTAACATTTTTTGTAATACGAACTCCTATTAAGATTGTTGGGGACAACGACATATTCCACCCCATTGTTCTACGTTTTAACATAGCCAACGATCAGTCAACTTATCGAAGTCTTGTAGTTACTTCTATGCCTGGTTTAGACGGAACTGAAAAATCTAACTAAGGTAACAGAGCGCATATCCCGCTAAGCTGGAAATCTTCTTTGAACCAACCATTTACATTAAATTAAACTTGAGCATTTTTACTCCCACTGTAGCCTTCGTGACATGTCCTGTCTCAAAACGATTAACATTCTGTTTTGACTCCAGAACATACTTTACTGGAAGTATCACAGTTATTTACCGACCAAGGAGTATATTCTAACCTCCTTATAAAGTCGCCAACACACGGGACGAATTAGCTAACGTTCATGAGGCGCTCTACGAGTTTTGTGACGTGACTTCCTGTTATTTCTCGTTGAAGAGCGATTCCGTCACGCAAACAAAGAACGAATCGTTATTGTTTCGATTTGTTGTAATAAAGTAAGGGGAAGTGTCACATTCGTGGTTAAAGAATTTTCCTATTTATTTATTTTCGCCTTATAACTCGGGTGTTACGAGAGTAGGCCGTTTTAAGACAACGGTCCATTGAAGTTTCACGAAAACGTGTCGTTCTTCTTAGGAATTATTATAATTAAATGTCAATAACATTTCGGTGATTAAAGTCTTTAGAAGACTGTAACATAAAATGTGAGGTTACTGGAAGGGAAGTTAGATGAGGTGGCACGATACAGATACAGAGCCACCGTGGTACAACAACCGAGTTAGAAAACTGCTGCGGAAGCAAAGGGAAGTTCACAGCAAACATAAACATAGCCAAGGCCTTGCAGACAAACAAAAATTACGTGAAGCGAAATGTAGTGTGAGGAGGGATATGCGAGAGGCGTTCAATGAATTCGAAAGTAAAGTTCTATGTACTGACTTGGCAGAAAATCCTAGGAAATTTTGGTCTTATGTCAAAGCGGTAGGTGGATCAAAACAAAATGTCCAGACACTCTGTGACCAAAATGGTACTGAAACAGAGGATGACAGACTAAAGGCCGAAATACTAAATGTCTTTTTCCAAAGCTGTTTCACAGAGGAAGACTGCACTGTAGTTCCTTCTCTAGATTGTCGCACAGATGACAAAATGGTAGATATCGAAATAGACGACAGAGGGATAGAGAAACAATTAAAATCGCTCAAAAGAGGAAAGGCCGCTGGACCTGATGGGATACCAATTCGATTTTACACAGAGTACGAGAAGGAACTTGCCTCCCTTCTTGCAGCGGTGTACCGTAGGTCTCTAGAAGAGCGTAGCGTTCCAAAAGATTGGTAAAGGGCACAGGTCATCCCCGTTTTCAAGAAGGGACGTCGAACAGCTGTGCAGAACTATAGACCTATATCTCTAACGTCGATCAGTTGTAGAATTTTGGAACACGTATTGTGTTCGAGCATAATGACTTTTCTGGAGACTAGAAATCTACTCTGTAGGCATCAGCATGGGTTTCGAAAAAGACGGTCGTGTGAAACCCAGATCGCGCTATTCGTCCACGAGACTCAGAGGGCCATAGACTTGGGTTCACAGGTAGATGCCGTGTTTCTTGACTTCCGCAAGGCTTTCGATACAGTTCCCCACAGTCATTTAATGAACAAAGTAAGAGCATATGGACTATCAGACCAATTGTGTGATTGGATTGAAGAGTTCCTAGATAACAGAACGCAGCATGTCATTCTCAATGGAGAGAAGTCTTCAGAAGTAAGAGCGATTTCAGGTGTGCCGCAGGGGAGTGTCGTAGGGCCGTTGCTATTCACAATATACATAAATGACCTTGTGGATGACATCGGAAGTTCAATGAGGCTTTTTGCAGATGATTCTGTGGTTTATCGACAGGTTGTAACAATGGAAATTGTACTGAAATGCAGGAGGATCTGCAGCGAATTGACGCATGGTGCAGGGAATGGCAATTGAATCTCAATGTAGACAAGTGTAATGTGCTGCGAATACATAGAAAGACAGATCACTTATCATTTAGCTACAATATAGCAGGTCAGCAATTGGGAGCAGTTAATTCCATAAATTATCTGGGAGTAGGCATTAGGAGTGATTTAAAATGGAATGATCATATAAAGTTGATCGTCGGTAAAGCAGATGCCAGACTGAGATTCATTGGAAGAATCCTAAGGAAATGCAATCCGAAAACAAAGGAAGTAGGTTACAGTACGCTTGTTCGCCCACTGCTTGAATACTGCTCAGCAGTGTGGGATCCGTACCAGATAGGGTTGATAGAAGAGATAGAGAAGATCCAACGGAGAGCAGCGCGCTTCGTTACAGGATCATTTAGTAATCGCGAAAGCGTTACGGAGATGATAGATAAACTCCAGTGGAAGACTCTGCAGGAGAGACGCTCAGAAGCTCGGTACGGGCTTTTCATAAGTTTCGAGAACATACCTTCACCGAGGAGTCAAGCAGTATATTGCTCCCTCCTACGTATATCTCGCGAAGAGACCATGAGGATAAAATCAGAGAGATTAGAGCCCACACAGAAGCATACCGACAATCCTCCTTTCCACGAGCAATACGAGACTTGAATAGAAGGGAGAACCGATAGAGGTACTCAGGGTACCCTCCGCCACACACCGTCAGGTGGCTTGCGGAGTATGGATGTAGATGTAGATACAGGGAAAGAGGAAGGGGAAGGGAGGGGAGGGAGGAGCAGTAGAAGTTTCGTGTCCTGTTATATAGAATTTTTTTTCACCTTTACGTTTTCTAAAAAGATTTTGGGAGTATCCTGCGAAATCAATAAAAATAATCTCTGTAATATTTGTTATTACGTAAATATAAGTTCGCTCTGTCAGGAGTGAGTTGTTCGCTTTGATGGATTAAGTCATCAGTCATCATCAGAATGGGAAGAAATTACATGTGGTGTCCCATAAGGATCCATCGTAGGGCCATTGCTTTTTCTTGTGTGCATTAATGATCTCTCATCAGTTACACTGCCAGAATCAGAGTTCGTTTTGTTTGCAGATGACACAAGTATTGCAATAAATATTTTGTAGAGTGTAGTTCTAGAAAGAACTGCTAATGATATTTTCATGGATATCAATAAATGGTTTAAAGCCAACTCACTGACATTAAACTTCGAAAAGACTCACTATATGCAATTCAGAACCTGTAAGTGGTTTCCACCCAGCATATGCATAAAGTACGAAGAAGAGCAGATAGAAGAGGTTGACAGTCTTAAATTCCTGGCATTACAACTTGATAATAAATTCAGTTGGGAGGAGCACACCACAGAACTGCAGAAACGCCTTAACAAGTCTGTATTTGCAATTGGAGTGTTAGCAGACATAGGCGACATAAAAGTGAAAAAGCTTGCATACTTTGCCTACTTTCATTCCATAATGTCATATGGTATAATATTTTTGGGGTAACTCTTCAAGTCAAACAAAAGTTTCCAGAGTCCAAAAGCGTGTAATACGTATTATTTGTGGAGTAAATTCACGGACATCTTGTAGAAACCTCTTCAAAGAACTGGGTATACTAACTACTGCCTCTCAGTATATTTACTCCTTAATGAAATTTGTCCTAAATAATATAGTTCTTTTTCCAACAAACAGCTCAGTTCATACATACAATACCAGGAACAAAAATGATCTGCACAAGGACTTAAAAGCACTTACTTTAGTTCAAAAAGGGGTCCACTACTCAGGAACACTCATCTTCAATAATTTGGCAGCAAACATAAAAAATTTAGTTACAAATAAAGATCAGTTTAAAAGGAGACTGAAAGACTTACTAGTGGACAACTCCTTCTACTCCATTGACGAATTTTTTAATAGAAACAAATGATGTATTGTATATATTCATACTATTAGTATTGTTATTTCAGCTTAAAAAAAAAATGACATGTTCCACATCCACGAGGATCTCCTCAACACGGATCTATGGAACGAAAAACTAATCTAATCTAATCTAATCATGAACTTTTTTAAGTTGGTGTCCTTACTGAGTGAACATGTATCTTTCGTTTTTGTCTTATTACACGTTCACGGACACTGAAGTTTTTATTTATGTATACTACCGAAACAAGAGCAAGAGCAGCATATAGTCAAGGCAGGAAGTAAGCTAACGTAGGAATTCTATGCGCTTTCATTTTCATGGACGAACTGTATTGTTTGTGAGCCAAATAAAGCCGGCAACAGTCGCTGGAGAGCGCTGAGGTCGCAGAACCATGTTAACGAGCTCGTCACGTGCGCCAACGGCGCTGTCTCTCGTGAGGTTGCATATCCTGTCTGCGCGCACGTCACAGTTAGCTGCCTCATTCTGTATGTTGACGATTTACGGGCAAACACACATCAGCGGGTGGCCCCACGTGACGTGCTTTCCGCAGTTTCGTCTGTAGTATGTAGCCTGAGTAAAAATTTGGAAATTTGTTACAAGGAATATGGGACCAAACTGCTGAGGTCATTGGTCCCTATGCTTACACGCTAATTAATCTAACTTAACCTAATTTACGCTAAGGACAACACACGCACACCCATGGCCGAGGGAGGACTCGAACGTCCGATGGGGCGCGCCGCGCGAACCGTACTAAGACGCCCCAGGCAGCGCGGCTACCCCGCCCGCTAGCCTGAATGACTCTGACGTGTTCTGCTTATCGCTAGTTGGTTTGGCGAGTAATCCCAATCACCGTCGGATATTAAATAATGTACTCCGCCGCAGTGAAAACTACGGCATTACCATCTAGTGCTGAATGACAAAACTCCTTGGAATCATTCATATGTATTGGCCACCCGACTGTAACACCAGGCCAGTGCAAGCTGCAGTCGACTTCCTAAATGACCTTCAATGCAGGACATTTCAGATATCAAGCTGAGAAGAACTGATTTTTTGGTATAGAGTAAATGTTTAACAAGTGCGAAGGGAAATGCAGGAAAACGTCGCACAGACTAGAACACCAATTAAATATGGAACAGAACGTTCGAGCCTCCAGACAAATTTTCAGGCATGCTTTGCTTAAACTGTTTAAGCTGTATGAAAGTGATAAGCTCCTTGTACATCTCACTGCAGAAGTCCTCAAAACAATTAAAAGTGACTATCCACCAGTCCTCCTCACCATATGCTACACACTCCCCCATCCCCATGCAAATCATCCCAATTTTCACCCAAAAGTTCTCCACAACTACTCCTGTGCCAAGTAGAATGCGTACCAGGAGACCATAGGTACCCAAACTGGAAGCCACCCTGTAACCTTCAAGAAACCCGATGATGTCACCATGCTTCAATCTTCCTGAACAGACGTTGTCACATGCTGTCTCCGCCCATATTCCTACTAAAGCCATATATCCTCATCGTCCCACACTCCCACCTCAAGTCATACTCCTTCACCGTGAATCCCCCTTTGCTTATATTGCTCCTTCCTCCAGACTCATGAGTGAGATACACTCACACGCCATTGGCAAATACAGCAACACTCCAGAAATTCACTCAAAGCCATAAAATGCCGTGACTGGCTCCAGATGTGCACAAGACTCAATGCTACACTCCCAGTTAACTCTTCCAAGTACTGGAAAGCATTCCACTGACTTACTGCCACCCCTCCCATCCCTCACTATCTGATCCTTCAGAACAACCTTCCAGTCACTTTGTATCCTATCTCTTCATCCCTGAAGAGCCTCTCTTTAACTACTCAGATTTCTCTACTGCCCCTGAACACACAGATACCACAGTCCCACACCTGGTTCCACCTTCCGGTACTTGAACAACATTCCAGAAACAGAACTGAACACTCCACTCACAGCACAGGACATAAAAGAAATACTTACAGGAAACGCAACATATCCCAGGGTGACAACTGTATTATCTATCGTCAAATCAAAGACTGCTCTATCTCCTTTCTCATTACCCTTGCAATCCTGTATACCACTATCCTCTCCACAGGCTGCTATCCCGACCTGTGGAAAATCTCCAGAATCCTACATTTCCTCAAACAGAACAACCCCCTCCCCCACTGACACCTCCTCGTAGAGGCCCATATGGCTCACCGCAGTATTTAGCGAGATCTTCATATCCATCCTCTCCCGATGCATCCACTGTCATCTGCACCAACACCATCTGCTTCCTGTTGCCCAATGTGGTTTCTGACCTTCCTTCTCTGCTGATGATCAAGTCGTGAATCTCATCCATCCCTCTCCCAACAGCTCAACAACCGTAACTCTACCATCTCTGTCTCCACTATCCTAGACAAAGCATATGACTGCATAAGGCATTCTGATCTCCTTTTTAAACTCCAGACTTATGCCCTTCCAATCAACTATGCCCACCTTATTGCAGCCTTTCTCTCCATTTGACCATCCCATGTCTCTGTTAACAACACCAATTCCTGTACCTTCCACACCACTGCAGGAGTGGTCCAAGGTTCCGTTCTCTCCCCTCTCCTTTACCTTTTTTACATTGCCAATATGCCAAAACTACTCCTCCCACCCACCTCCTTCGGTGTGCTGATGACACTGTTTTCCATGCCCTTTATCCTACTCTTCATAAATCCCAATGATACCTCCAAATCCTCCTGGTGTAACCAATGGCTCCTGAACATTAACGCTTCCAAAACTGAGGCAATACTTATAGGAAACACCACCTGCACCCTCTGTCTCCATGACTTCTACCTCACTATTTCCGACTGTCCCATCCAACTAACTAACACACTAAAATACCTAGGAATGGCAGCTAATATGGAAACCTCATCTACTAACGAACTAACAGAAAGCCCACAATAGACTAAAAGTGCTAACTGGCTGAACATGCAGACTACAGCCCTCCACTGTCCTCCACATGTACAAATCCCTGATCCATCCCATCCTTTGCTGTGCAAATATTGCGTGGATATCCGCCCCTCCTATGTTCCCATTCCTCCAGATCCTCGAAAGCTGTGCTCCACATCTGCTTACCTTGCCCCACAAGGAACCTTTACCAACGCTTAAAACTTCCACATCTCCTCACTCACCCTGAACACATCAAAATAACTTGGGTAAACTCGACTCCAAAATCCCACTGCGACCCCTTTCCTTTCCAATCCTAGTGAGCTGCCACGTCTCTACCTACACATCCCAACACTCTACCTGCACGTCATCCAAGTCCTCTTCCAGACATATTTCAACTGTCTCCCTCTACTGGGACGCGAACTCCGCCCCGACATACAATTTTCCTACTAGCTCTGAATGCACCGTACCTTATTCATCTCCCCCGCCCCCCCATCCCCAAGGACATCCTCCTCCTCCCCTCCAGATACCGCACTTCCTCCTTTCCTCCCTCCCTATCGCCCCAACCACTTTTGCTCTCCAATTTATAGATCTGAATACCAGTTACCCCTCTGTCCTTGTCCCCCACAGCCACCCCTGTTTCGTCACCACCTCTTACTGCTCCCGAGTCCTGATGACCACACACTCATCTCTCCCTCCAAACCTTCTTTTCATCTGCTATCTACCGTCCCAGGGCAGATTCTTTCCCAGTTTCAGTTAAAGTGCATGGGGCTTCATTTTTAAAGGTCAGTGTATCTGCTATTGTGTTTACTGTTTTTCATGCGTTTTTCCACATGGAACGAGGGAGGATGAAATAACGATAAAGAAAAAAATGAAAGTGATGGTACTCAGTGAGCTAATGTTGTTTTCTGAATTTTAGTCCTAGATCTACACAGAGCTCCATTGTCTCGCGTAGGTAAACACCCACAAGGATATTTTGTGAGTATCTTAGACATCTACATCTGATCTACATCTACATCTACGTGATTATCCTGCTATTCACAATAAAGTGCGTGGCAGAGGGTTCAATGAACCAACTTGAAGCTGTCTCTCTACCGTTCCAATCTCGAACGGCGCGCGGGAAAAACGAGCACTTATATTTTTCTGTGCGAGCCCTGATTTCTCTTATTTTATCGTGATGATAATTTCTCCCTGTGTAGGTGGGTGCCAACAGAATGTTTTCGCAATCGGAGGAAAAAAGCTGGTGATTGAAAAGATTACGTCGCAAAGAACCTGTAACTCAAGATAAGCAGAGGTTGTGTACTCAGTAACGCCGGCGGGGCAGATGGCTCTAGACTCTAGAGATAGCGGATGCGTACAGAGTACTGGCAAGTATTAGTATTATGTTTGCTGGAGGCCAGCGGTCGCTAAGCTCGTAGCAGTACAAACATTATGGAAATCACGAGGTCCAAGAGCAACATGTCCAAGTGCAACTTGCGGTCGAAGGAAACGTGCACGTGATTGGAGAGTGTGGTTGAACATTCTCGAAGCGAAACAAGTAAGTGGGCTCTGTGACGTTCCTCAGGCAGTGCACGTCACTAGAGGGTATTCATATTGGGCGTTGTTGCAGTGATCGAGACATCGGAGTCTTCAGAGAATTGAAGAGTAGTCTCTTTGTCGCTCCGTACGATGGCCCAGGGTCAGGTCACAGACGCCGTTCGGTAGAGTGCATCAGATGGTCTTTCTATAACACTTCACCTTCTCCACACATCAGTATATCAGAAGTTGCTCGATGTCTTTCCTCTCAGGATTTTTTATTTATTTTATTTAACCTGATCTGATTAGGGTCATGAGGCCCTCTCTCACATCGGACTAGGGCTCCCACGTACAGTATGCATTAGTCATAGTTACCTACGAAAATAAAAATTTTAGTATGACATCAGTATTAAAATGATTTGGATGTCTGCAGTGGCGATGTGAGTAAATTATATTGACTATGAACTAACAAATTAAATACCAGCATTACTTGTACTACTGCAGCTGCAGCCGCTAACAGTGATAATAATAATAATAATAATAATAATAATAATAATAACAGTAATAATAATAACGACCTAATAATAGTACTAATAATAATAATGCAACTATTGTGGCTTTAATAACGGTAATGACAGTGACAGATAAAATAAGAATTTATAGATCTACAAAATATATAGTTTCTAACGTAAAGAGTTTTGGGAAATTAAATGTAAGGAGAATACATTGGCTAGGAATACTTGGAAATGAGGAAGATCGGGTTGGAAAAGGGTGATGTGCAAGGATAACGAGTGCATACAGTGACAATTAACATCTTATTGTCACTTTACTATGCACGTCATAACCTGTCTTCTGAAGCTCGAGATGTTATTTAGTTCTCTAATATGATACGGGAGGTTGTTCCAGAGTCGAGTTCCTGTTACTGAGAAGGACTTCGAGAAAGTGGCTGAACGATGGAGCGGGACAGAAACGATTTTTCTCTGATGTCAATGAGTGTTCTTGCTATGTTGTCCAGACAAGAGCGGTAAGATTAGGAGAGATAAGAGGGACAGTGTGCGTTGATAAGACTGTAGAGAAGACAGAGGGTATGGGAACCTCTGCACTTCCCTGCATGCAGCCAGGATAGCTGTGCATATGACGACGAAATGTGATCAGAGAGTCGAACATCACAGATATAACGAACACAGGCATTCATAATCAGTTCCAGGCGCCGTGGGATTTCTTGAGAAAGGCTTTGAAGGATAATATTGCTGTAATCAACAACTGGAAATATAAGTGTTTGTACAAGTTTTTTTCACGTCAAGAAGAAAGATCTTTTTATATTTTTGCCTTCTGATGCCTTCTTTCACATTACAGTTATGTACTCACTCCAATTTAGATTTTCATCTACGAGGGTTGGAACTTTAATAGTGGCAACTATTTATTTACAGCTCGTACAAAATAGATACGTGTTTGAAAGTTTTACTGGCCTTCAAAGTAGTCACCAGAATTGTGTATAACCCGTTGCCAGCGATGTGGAAGACGTAGGATACTCTTAGCAGTGCCAGTTGTGTTGATAGTTCGAGCGGCGTGATCTATTGCCCGACGAATTTGTAGCAGTTCTGAAGCGAATGCTGTGAAATGTTGCCTTCAGTTTAGAAATCGAGTTGAACTCACGAGGGCTTAAGTTAGGGGAGTGCAATAGATGGTATAGCACTTAGCAGCCTCATCAGTCAAGCAAATCCGTCACAGCTTGCACTGTACGTGCTTGAGCATTATCCTGCAAAATGATGGTCAGGTCCTGCGGAAAGTGTCATCACTTCTGTCTCTATGCTGTTCATTTTTGGAACACAAACTACGACCATCGTTTTGCAGGAGAATGCTCAAGCACGTACAGTGCAAGCTGTTACTGATTTGTTTGACTGATGGGGCTGCTAAGTGCTATGCCACTTACTGCACTCCCATTACTTAAGCCCTCGTAATTTCAACTCAATTTCTAAAGTGAAGGAAACACTTCACGGCATTCGCTTTCAGAACTGCTACAAATTCGTCGGGCAATAGACCGCGCCGCTCGAACTGTCAACACAACTGACACTGCTATGAGTATCCTACGACTTCCACATCACAGGCAACGGGTTATACACAATTCTGGTGACTACTTTGAAGGCCAGTAAAACTTTGAAACACGTATCTATTTTCTACGAGCTGTAAATAAATAGTTGCCACGATTACAGTTCCGATCCCTTTAATTATTATTCCAAGACTCTTTGCTGAAGGAGAGAAGTTTATATTTACTCCATTTAGGTTTAACATTTTTGGCTAACGAGCCTATAATGACCAACCAGTACCGCTTGGGTTTTGGACATGCTGAACTTTAAGCCTGTGTCCTGCACCCATTTTGATAATGTACATAGGTCGGTATTGAGATTCATCATAGCTGTCTTCAGGTTTATAGGTTTTGTACTCAGATACAACCGGCGTACGTGTGATATTTGCAATAGGCCCAGATTGTTAGCTGGTCGTGGGCTGTATATTATGTGGCCTTGCATAGTGCAGGAAGCTATTTTGACGGTGTTGCAAGTAATACTAATACGCCTTAGATAGAATTTTTTGTGGCTGCAGTCATTTAACCCCACGAAGTAATCAATGTATATATCCGTTTGTGGTTGAAGTATCGTTGTTGGTACGAGTAATGTGAAGTACCGGTTCAGCTCATCGACTGGGGCAGTAGGATCGGCTGCAGCTTTTACTTTGCTTGTTGTCGGTTAATGTGGGGCATGCCTGAGTTTGCATTTCTCACAGCTTCACTGACACTATTCCGCTTCTGCTTGTAAGCAATCAGATTTTCAGGAGTGGGGCCCTGTTTTTTAGCCCGAAGTGCAACGTCTCTGTGACTCATGAACTATTTTAGTTCTCTTCAGTTAGCCAAAGTGCAGGTTTCCGACTTACTTTTCCGGTCTTTAAGGGGGTATATTGTTCATACAGTTGAGTAAGTTTTTTAGTAAATCCATGAAGTTTTTCGTTTATATCTGAGAAAGGGATCGAAGACGTTCCCCAAGCTGCTTTTCGCGCATGAGTAATATGTATGTATTCAACTGTGGTTTCTTTCTGGAGCATTCTATCGAGTACATCATGAAATTTATGCCATGGGTGGTCATTTGAGGTGCAGATATTTGAGAAGTACGAATTACTCTGTTAAGGGATTTCGTTGCAAATACATTTATGAGAGTGCGACTACTATTCGTATGATAGGTAGGAGCAAGCTGAAGCAAGAAGAAAGCATCCCCTTAAATATTGCACTGGATGGACTGTTGTATAGAAAATTTATGTTAGTGTCACCAGCTATAATTATATGTTCGTAAGTCGATTCGAGACTTGAAAGAGCAGTATCGAAGCTGGCAAACCTGCCTGCATTACGAGGTTTGTAGGGCGCGAATAAGAGACACTTTCTGTTAAGGAATTTGATCTCTGTGAACTTATATTCTACATGTTTATCTTCATTATCTTTGGATGTGTGCAGCATTGTAGATGATAAATCAGAGCGTACGTACAGCCATACTCCACCCTTCGTCGGTTACATTTGTTGCGTCTCAGAAAGATATGGACTGGAGTGCTTGGTTTGAGTCAGATCCCCGACAGAAGCTGCTGACGGATCCACGTGTTCTACACGCACACCCACTGTCGCAGGTAACTGTCTCGTTTTCAGCTCCCTCTCCAGACGCGTGACCATGATCAAAGTTACCGCTTTGTCAGTGAAGTTGTCCAGCCATTGATACCTGGTGCTACCTGTGCAAAGCTGGAGTATGTTACTGAAAGTGTACAACAAGAGCAGTATGCAATGCTTGCTTGCGATCGTCTTGTAGACGCTGTTTGGGGAATTACACCACAAAACATATATTTCTAGGTCAGTGGTTTCCAACCTGGCGGTAATTACCCCCTGAGGGGTAAAATGAAATTTTCTGAGGGGTAAAAACTAAACGATTCGATTCTGTTTCAGTCACGAAACGATATTATTTTCAAAAGATCATTACTATTATCACGATTTTGTGAGACTCTAATACTGATTATATAACTTATCAGTAATTACTTTTTCTCAATTAGTAGCATTAATGCGGTGGAAATTACAGATTTCTAACATAGTTCACCCACTACACATACTTTGTCCCTAATATTGCTGACGATAAAAGTGAGACTTACACGGAATAAATGCTAAATATCTGAAGAAAATGCAGACAGTACCTGCGGTAGTCCAGAAATTGCTTCATTTCTCGCTTCGAAACAGGTAAATGACTTAACTGACAACACGACACAGCAGTAACCACACAAGGACTACTATAGTGCTGCACACAGTATTATTATTATTATTATTATTATTATTATTATTACTGTTAATGGCGGTGGTCAGACACAAAGCATTAACAGCCTGAAGTCTTCCAGTTTCTGCCAGTTCAGAAGTAAGTAGTACAGCAATCAAGTGGTTCTCGATCAATAAATTTAGTGCACGCATTTTAACTTGGTTGATTTAAAGTGTGGTTGCAGTGCCGCAATGGAGAGGAGTAATGCAGGGGAAGTTTGTTTCGTATTAAGCAAACACACACACACACACACACACACACACACACACACACACACACACACATACACAAACTAAATATCATTCATCTTTCATCATTTAAAAAATAAAGTGTTCCAAGAAAAGAATTTCGCTCTCCAGTTTCGTTAGGTGCTACAGTTGGTGATAATGTGGGTGAAGGGGAGGAGGAGGGGGGGGGGGGAGGGCGGTGTTACTAACTGATGTCTGATAGCACTCAGGGGTAATGGTCTAAGAAAGGTTGGGAATCACTGTCCTAGGTACACTATGCTCTGCGTACAAGGATTTCCCTTATGACAGTCAAGTATTTACTGGTTATTGTGCTGCTGAGTTTGTGAGCCGTATGGGTCCATCTAAAACTGAAATGAAACATGAGGCGTATTACTGTAAGTACGTTACTTCTTTTCTGCAATTGCTCGATTTCTCTCGACTCAAGTTTTGGACACAGCTGTCCATATATTCATATGTTATGGGAACAATAGTTTTCTCTGCCATTTCGTGTCATTGTTGCTTGTTTATTAGTCTCTCGCAGCTGTTGATTCTGTCAAATAGTGTTCCCTCTGGCTTCGTTGCTTGTAGTTGGTTTTCTCGATCGTACGATGAAGAGCCATTTCTGGGGAATTGTAATAATGTGATGAAAATGGCAAAATTAATGTTCAATGTTTAAAACAGTTTTTATGTTATAAAACTGAATTGCTTTTACGGAGTAACACATGAATGCTGCAAATAAATTTAAACTGATATATCCTAGCACGCAATAATTATTACTGAGACTCAGAAGAACTGAAAATGGAAAACATGCAATACTTCCCAAACCAATGTTTGTTTTAAAAGCCTTCGTATTAAAACTGATTTTCACTATCGAGAAATTATATTAATAAGAAATCCTAAAAAATTATAAGAAGTGTTATTAATGGGTCGCTATTGTACGAGGATACTTTAAAAAGAAAATTTCTCATGTCCGCTGCTAAGCCCAATGCACAAAATGAGTTGCTCATTGTTAGAAGACAGTACTTGTACTGGGTTTTCTGCAAATGTAGTTATGCAGCAGTATCAGGTGCATCACAGTGTGGGAGCGAAATAGCGTAGCATAATCCAAAGTTTAAGCATTCGGGACAGCGTGATCTTTGTAGGTGAAATGCCTAAATTTCACACAGGTGCGCCGTGAAATTTTGACAGTATGTGGACCAAATGCAACGTCAACTCCAGCCATAATGGAATGTTCTTGTTGTGGTCTTCAGTCCTGAGACTGGTTTGATGCAGCTCTCCATGCTATCCTATCCTGTGCAAGCTTTTTCATCTCCCAGTACCTACTGCAACCTACATCCTTCTGAATCTGCTTAGTCTATTCATCTCTTGGTCTCCCTCTATGATTTTTACCCTCCACGCTGCCCTCCAATACTAAATTGGTGATCCCTTGATGCCTCAGAACATGTCCTACCAACCGATCCCTTCTTCTGGTCAAGTTGTGCCACAAACTCCTCTTCTCCCCAATTCTATTCAATATCTCCTAATTAGTTATGTGACCTACACATATAATCTTCAGCATTCTTCTGTAGCACCACATTTCGAAAGCTTCTATTCTCTTCTTGTACAATCTATTCATCGTCCATGTTTCATTTCCATACATGGCTACACTGCATACAAATACTTTCAGAAACGATTTTCTGACACTTCAATCTATACTCGATGTTAACAAATTTCCCTTATTCAGAAACGCTTTCCTTGCCATTGCCAGTCTACATTTTATATCCTCTCTACTTCGACCATCATTAGTTATTTTGCTCCCCAAATAGCAAAACTCCTTACTACTCTAAGTGTCTCATTTCCTAATCAAATACCCTCAGCATCACCCAACTTAATTCGACTACATTCCATTATCCTCGTTTTGCTTTTGTTGATGTTCATCTTATATCCTCCTTTCAACACACTGTCCATTCCGTTCAGCTGCTCTTCTAGGTCCTTTGCTGTCTCTGACAGAATTACAATGTCATCGGCGAATCTCAAAGTTTTTGTTTCTTCTCCATGGATTTTAATTCCTACTCCGAATTTTTTTTTGTTTCCTTTACTGCTTGCTCAATATACAGATTGAATGACATCGGGGAGAGCTACAACCCAGTCTCACTCCGTACCTAACCACTGCTTCCCTTTCATACCCCTCGACTCTTATAACTGCCATCTGGTTTCTGTGCAAATTGTAAATAGCCTTTCGCTCCCTGTATTTTACCCCTGCCACCTTTAGAATTTGAAAGAGAGTATTCCAGTCAACATTGTCAGAAGCTTTCTCTAAGTCTACAAATGCTAGAAACGTAGGTTTGCCTTTCCTTAATCTATCTTCTAAGATAAGTCATAGGGTCAGTATTGCCTCACGTGTTCCAATATTTCTACGGAATCCAAATTGATCTTCCCCAGGGTTGGCTTCTACTAGTTTTTCCATTCGTCTGTAAAGAATTCGCGTTAATTTTTTGCAGCTGTGGCTTATTAAACTGATTGTTCGGTAATTTTCACATCTGTCAACACCTGCTTCCTTTGGGATTGGAATTTTTATATTCTTCTTGAAGTCTGAGAGAATTTGGCCTGTCTCGGACATCTTGCTCACCAGGGTTTTGACAGGACTGGCTCTCCCAAGGCTGTTAGTAGTTCTAATGGAATGTTGTCTACTCCCGCGGCCTTGTTTCGACTCAGGTCTTTCAGTGCTCTGTCAAACTCTTCACGCAGTATCATATCTCCAATTTCATCTTCATCTACATTATCTTCCATTTCCATAATATTGTCCTCAAGGACATCGCCCTTGTATAGACCCTCTAAATACTCCTTCCACCTATCTACTTTCCCTTCTTTGCTTGGAACTGGGTTTCCATCTGAGCTCTTGATATTCATACAAGTGGTTCTCCCTTCTCCAAAGGTCTCTTTGATTTTCCTGTAGGCAGTATGTATCTTGCCCCTAGTGAGATAAGCCTCTACATCCTTGTATTTGTCCTCTAGCCATCCCTGCTTAGCCATTTTACACTTCCTGTCGATCTCATTTTTGAGACGTTCGTATTCCTTTTTGCCTGCTTCATTTACTGCATTTTTATATTTTCTCCTTTCATCAATTAAATTCAATATTTCTTCTGTTACCCAAGGATTTCTACGAGCCGTCGTGTTCTTGCCTACTAGATCCTCTGCTGCCTTCACAACTTCATCCCTCAAAGCTACTCATTCTTCTTCTACTGTATTCCTTTCCCCCATTCTTGTCAATCATTCCCTACAGCTGTGCCTGAAACTCTGTACAACCTCTGGTTTAGTCGGTTTATCCAGGTCCCATCTCCTTAAATTCCCACCTTTTTGCAGTTTCTTCAGTTTTAATCTACATTTCATAACCAATAGATTGTGGTCAGAGTCCACATGTGCCCCTCGAAATGTCTGCAATTTAAAAGCTGGTTCCTAAATCTCTGTCTTACCATTATATAGCCTATCTGATACCTTCTATTATCTCCAGGCTCCTTCCACGTATACAACCTTCTTTCATGATTCTTGAACCAAGTGTTAGCTATGATTAAGTTATGCTCTGTGCAGAATTCTACCAGGCGGCTTCCTCTTTCATTTCTTACCCCCAATCCATATTCACCTACTACGTTTCTATTACGGACACACAACACCGTGATTCCAATACAACATTAATTTATTTCTCTCCAAGGAACGTACATCATGGAATATAAAACATTAATTCAAGGATAATCAATATTTCCAGAGTATCTATAATTACAAATATCAACCCGCAACACCCTCCCCACCCTGGTCAACTTATAGAGGAATGACCAGTTGAACGGGACGTGAGATTTTGGATCCTTCTGAAGTTCGTTAAGGTTACAGTTCGTATTTTCCCATCTCTTCCTTCATGAAGATCTTCTGTCTGCGCCTTCCTCCACATTTGTCGTGGACGAACATCCTCTTGTAGAAGAACGACATCACTCAGCTGGAGTCTTCCTGAACCTGGCCTTGGTTGATGAGGTTCATGGAAGTTTTTGAGCAGGATCAGATATTCTTTCTTCCACCTGTTCCAGAAGTGTTCAAGCATCTTCTGCAGCCGTTGAAATTCCTTGGACAAGTCCTTTCTAACTGGTGATTCTGGACCAGTAGGTAGTGTTGTGAGTCGATCACCTACAAGGAAATGTGCGGGCGTCAGTGGCTCAGATTCCTCTCCCCCTTGCGTAATTGGTCTAGAGTTTAGTGCTACTTCTATGCTGACCAGGATTGTGTTGAGACCTTCTTCGTCCAACTGAAAATCCTAAAACTTTTCTCAGGCAGCGTTTGACAGATCCCACCATCCGTTCCCAAAATCCTCCCCACCAAGGCGCGTGTGGGGCGATGAATTTCCAAGTGATGGCTTGCTGGGCGAGGTACTTGTGCGTCTTGCTTGCCATGAGAGCCTGCCAGAGCTCCTTCAGTTCTAAGTGCGTGGCATGGAAGGTAGTAGCATTATCAGTGTAAATTTTTCTGGGCACTCCTCGTCTAACGACAAACCTTTGTAGGGCTAGAAGAAATCTGTCAGTTGACATATCTGAGCATAGTTCCAGGTATGTGGCTCGTGTTGTTGCGCATGTGAATAGAGCAATATACGCTTTCTTTGTAATATGTCCTTGTCTGACATATAAGGAACCAGCAAAGTCAATACCTGTTACTGTAAATGGTTTCAGTGGTGGGACTAGTTCAGATGGTAATGGAGCCTCAGTTTGTTGAACAATGTGAGCTTTCACCATCTTACAAGGTAGGCAACGGTGTAGAACAAGTTTAATTGCCTGTCGAACTCTAAGGATCCAGAATTCTGTTCTCAGTTCAGATAACACTATGTTTACTCCAAGGTGATGCAAACGAATGTGAGTCTGCTGGATCAGTAAACGTGTGAAATGATGATGCCCTTGAAGAAGAATCGGGTGGCGTTGATCTCTGGGTAATTCTGCAAACTGCAGCCGTCCACCGAGACGAATAAGACCATTATCCAAGAATGGGTTGTAGCGAGCTATCTGAGAATTACGTGGTAGAGGCATGTTGTTGTATAGTGCATGCAGTTCGAGCGCAAAATGTTGCTGTTGAACAACTTGAATCCAGTAAGTGCGTGCTTGTCCCAAATCTGATGCTGTTAGTTCTCCAAATGTTCTGTTTTCTTTCAATAAGTGCCGTTTAAAGCGAAGTACTCATCCTGTAACTCTTAACAGCTTGAAGTAGCTACTGTACCGTGTAGTTGTTAAAATAGGAATCGTTGTTTGTACCATGAAGACTTGGTCTGTTAATTTCTTCTTTTCTGGCAAGGAGTGCTCGTCCGTCTATAAAATTCGAGACCACTGTGTTCTGTTTTTGTTAACCAAGCAGGTCCATGGAACCATACAGAAGCATGGTGAAGTTTATCTACTGTGGTACCTCTGGAGGTTAGATCAGCTGGATTTTCGTCACCAGGGCAGTGCCTCCACTGTGACGGATTCGTTAGTCGTTGTATTTCCATAACACGGTTTGACACAAAGGTTTTCCATCGATTAGGGTCATGTTGTATCCATCCTAAGGCTACAGTTGAATCAGTCCACAATGTTGCACGACTTGCATTATAGCTCGTGGACTTAAATAATGAAGTAGTCTTGATCCAAGAAGTGTCGCTAGAAGTTCCAGCCGTCGAAGAGTTATTTTTTTTTATGGGAGCTAGTCGGTTTTTACTGCAAACTAAAAGGACTGATACCATATTTGTTGTGGTGCACCGTACATAAAGGACTGCTCTGTAGGCCTTTTCTGATGCGTCGCAAAAGATATGGATTTCTGGCTCAGTGTTTTCAGATACACCATCCCATCGGGGCATTTTTATGTGTGAACATGATGGCAATGTTGATACCCACATTCGCCAGCGTTTGATAAGATCAAGGGTTAAAAGCTCATCCCATTCAATTCCTCTTGACCAAATTTCCTGAAAAATTATTTTTGCAGTGAGGGACACGGGCGACAACAAACCCAGTGGGTCATAGAATCTAGCAGTGTTTCGTAGTACTTCTCGCTTAGTGGCAGGACGATTTATAACATTGTCGGTAACATTGTTGTGAGCAACACTGAGCGTATGTCTGTGTGTTCCAGTGGACTCCCAGTACCTCCGTATCTGTAGTGTTTATGACACCTTCTGATTGCCATATTCCAATCAGTTGGCTTGAATTTGTGGTCCACTTTGTCATTGGTAGACTGATCTGTCCCATGAGTGATGTAAGCTCATAATATAAGTCAATTACGGCATTGTCATCTTTAGCACCTGCTACAAAATCATTCATGTACATATTATCTTCAACAAGTAAAACAGCTTGCGGAAAATTCGTTTTGTGCATTACAGCAAGTTCTTTCAGCGTGGCTGCAAGAAGAAACGGACTGCAGGTAAGTCCGAAAGGTAGCCGGGTGAAGCGGTATGTAATCCTTTCGTCAGTTGTAATATAGTTTCCTTGTTGATCTACGATTACTTTGTACCAAAAAAACCTCGTGAGATCTCTATCTTTCCTGTGAAGAACTAACTGTAGAAATGCTTGTTTGATATCGGCAATTAAGGCTACTTGATGTAGACGATATCTCAGTAATATTGAAAGAATGTCAGGAAGTAAATTAGGACCTATTTCTAAAGAGTCATTCAATGAACGTGCATTCTGGTCGTGCGACGAACCATCAAATACAATCCTCCATTTGATGACACCTAACTTTTCTTTCTTTACTGCATGATGTGGCAGATAAAATGTGTCACACAATTTCTGTCCAGAAGGGGTGACTTCCACATGTTTCTTCTTGATGTGTTCTATCATTTTCGCCTCGTAAATTTGTTTCAGTTTCTTGTCCTTCGTAAATTTTTTCTCCAGTGAAGCAAATCTCTTCTCTGCTTGCCGAAGATTATTAGATAACATAACGTTGGGTTTTCTGGGGAAAGACACCATTCTTCTTTTGTCTTCGATGCAGTAGGATTTTGAGAAATCTTGCAATAACGCCAATTCCTTCTGATTAAGAGTTGTTGTTTCATCTTCTGTGATTCCCATTGTTTCTAAATTCCAGAAACGTCGTAAAATATCGTCTGTTGTTGTCGCTGTCTCTAAACTGATGTAGTTTGCCGTCACAAGGTTAGCCGTGGTGCTTGATTTGCTTCCACTAAGAATCCAACCTAGAATGGAAGGTACGAGAACAACTGATGACGTTAGTCGAATCGGAGGGAAATCTTTAACGATTTTCCAATATTAATCTGCTCCGATAAGAATCTCGCTGGGAAGATCTTCTGTACCATCTCTTAGGTCAGCAAACTGAAGTCCCCGTGTGCGTACAAGTTTTCTTAAATCGGAAGGCACAGTTGGGTGCGCGGAAAATGAGTATGTGCTTTCAAACGCAGTCATAGACGTCTTGGAATTAGTCCATGTACCCTGTAGTGTGAATTGTACGACTCTACAATGCGTTGAACTTGCGGATGGCATTTCAAAGGCGTTGACAGATAGATCACGATGTTCTATAGTTCTTAAACCTAGCTCATCAATCAGGAACTTGGAAATGAAGCTTGACTGACTACCGCTATCCAGAACGCAGCGAGTAAGTTTGCTGAATCTGCGGGTCCATTGACCCAAACTCGAGCTGTCTGAAGATAAGTAAAACCTGCTGAACTTACGTCGATTCTCCCTACATATGTAGAGCTAATTTGCTGGGAAGATGAAGAAGAGGCAGCAATGTCAGTACAGATAGCTTTGTGACGACTTTTCTTGCACTTAGAGACCTTGACCTTCTTACTGCAGTTTCTCTGTTAAGACATATGAAACAGCGATTATCTGCTTTAGTTTATCGATACGTTGTTGGCTGTCAGTTACTATGTTGCAGTCTTGGGCCCAATGAGAGCGAGCTCGCAAAATACGCAAATGGTTGTACCGGTATTCTCGTTTAGGCTTACGTGGATTTTTCGCTTGCTTTGAATTTATGTGAAGGGCTGCTGCAGTGGGCGTGAAGCTAGGAGATGACTGATATTCTGTACGAATCTTTTGTGCAGTGAGAGCACCACGAACTTCTTCTTCCAAAAAGTTAAGTGGTTTCAGTACATCTCCTTCCGCTACTTCGGTTCTTCTAGCATGAATGACCCATTTCTGGCACATTTCAGCGTGAAACGCATGCAGAATTTTCGGAGTGAGAATTTTACCGTATGGCACGACGTCTTCTCCTAAGGCACGCAGTGCTTGAATACGACGGATACATTCCAGGAATGTACTGTTCAGCGATTCAGGTATCGCTGACTATACAGGCTTTAGCGCATCCATATAACCGAGGTGCGCCTGTATAATGCGATTGCTATTTCCGTATCTATTCAATAAAATTTTCTTTGTTTCTTCATACGTGTTAGCCGTTATAGGTATTCCATCTACTAGCAACTTCGGTACCCTGACAGATACCCTCGTAGGAAAACATGTTTGTTTACTGTAGAAAGGGATGGGTCTTTATCAATGGTCGATTCAAATTGTTCCCAGAAGCGGGACCACATTTCGACATCTGCACAAAATGACTCAAGCTTAATTGCTGGTAACTTGACAGAGTGGAATACAGTTGGTTGTGTGAGCACTGGTGGTGACGCGATATTCATCTGCGACGTTGTTGCTGAAAGCTTGTAATCAATTGCTTTTGTAGCCTTCTCTATAGCGCGTTGACATTGTCTATGTATTCCTCAATGCTCAGCACGTCTGCATTGTATTCATCGTCAGAGAGAAAATTATGAATAGCGTCATCTAATGAAACGAGCTTCTCTAGAGTTTCTTGAAGACGTTCCCTGTAATGTTCAAAATCATCAAACGGGCTTTCTATGGTAAGAGCATCAACAGCCGCACAAAATCGCGTAGCATTAGTCCTCTCCCTAGTTCGCTCTCTTTTGAAGTTTGCTAACTGTATCTCTGATTCGTCCTGCATTATGTCTTACTAAAGCCGGTTGTTGTAAGATTGTTTACGAGTGCGCTTGTGAATAGCTTAAACGTTTAACAAGAAGCGTATGCGCAAAGGTAAGTGAACGAAAACCTTTTAACAAAACTAGCTACTCTGAGTGCAAGTTTCCGGCTTGCAATACAAAGCCGCAAAAATTGTTTTGAAGCAACCAGTTCATGCGATCATATTATATTGGAATGGACTTAGTTTGTGATGCGGTCAGGCGTCGTCTCTTGTTTCATACAGCGTGAAGTAAGCCGTTAATTGTTGCAATCACGCAGGAAATCGCAATTTCTTCCCGGGTTTCGGCACCAAAATATTACGGACACACAACACCGTGATTCCAATACAACATTAATCTATTTCTCTCCAAGGAATGTACTTCATGGAATATAAAACATCAATTCAAGGATAATCAATATTTCCAGAGTGTCTATAATTACAAATATCGACCCGCAACAGTTTCCTTCTCTTCCTATTCCTACTATCGAATTCCAGTCACCCATGACTATTAAATTTTCGTCTCCCTTCACTATCTGAATAATTTCTTTCATCTCATCATACATTTCATCAATTTCTTCGTCATCTGCAGAGCTAGTTGGCATATGATTTGCACTACTGTAGTAGGTGTGTGCTTCGTCTCTATCTTGGCCACAATAATGCGTTCACTATGCTGTTCGTAGTAGCTTACCCGCACTCCTATTTTTTATTTATTATTAAACCTACTCCTGCATTACCCCTATTTGATTTTGTATTTATAACCGTTTATTCACCTGACCAAAATGTCTTGTTCCTCCTGCCACCGAACTTCGGTGATTCCCACTATATCTAACTTTAACCTATCCATTTCCCTTTTTAAATTTTCTAACCTACCTGCCCGATTAAGGGATCTGACATTCCACGCTCCGATCCGTAGAACGCCAGTTTTCTTTCTCCTGAAAACGACGTCCTCTTGAGTGGTCCCTGCCCGGAGATCCGAATGGAGGACTATTTTACTTCCGGAATATTTTACCGAAGAGGACGCCATCATCATGTAATCATACAGAAAAGCTGCATGCCCTCGGGAAAAATTACGGGTGTAGTTTCCCCTTGCTTTCAGCCGTTCGCAGTACCAGAACAGCAAGGCCAGTTTGGTTAGTGTTGCAAGGCCAGATCAGTCAATCATCCAGACTGTTGCCCCTGCAACTACTGAAAAGGCTGAGGCCCCTCTTCAGGAAGCACACGTTTGTCTGGCCTCTCAACGGATACCCCTCCGTTGTGGTTGCACCTACGGTACTGCTATGTGTATCGCTGAGGCACACAAGCCTCCCCACCAACGGCAAGGTGCATGGTTCATGGAGTCAATAATTTGAGGAAGACCGCACAGACGTGGGTGACGCTGATCGGGAAGGAAGGCCATCGCCTTCAACCACAATGTACAGCCAACTGAGGAACTGATTCGCAATAGTCACAAATTTTCCAACGACGAGGAAGTTCTCGACGGTTCTCGAAAGTCTTCGTGGCTAAGGAGCAGATTTCTGTCGTTGAAAAATTGAACGTTTGGTCGAACGTTCCGACCGTTGGTTGCAGAGACGTGGTGACTGTGTTGAAAAATGGTGTCATGTAATTGTGGCACTTTGAATAGTAGTGCAGCATTCAATAAAAGTTACTTGGCCTCCCTTCGTAAAGTGTTTCTTACTTCCTGAAGTCCTCTCGTAGCATTACCAGACATTCTTACACTTCCGGTAAAATAGTAAGCTCCACCCCGAATATCCTCTCGGAATAAAACAAAAATGCTTCACTTCATGACTGAATGTAGTTAAGACTGGACAAAGACTTTGGTTTTACAGTAACAGAGGGAAGCTCCTGAATTTGGATTTCAATGCATAGGTCCTTGTTTTGAAACAGTGCAAGCAAGTTAATCTTGAGACACAGGTTGTCGCTTGGCACGAGCAGATAGCGGGCGGACTGCTGCATAATTCATTCTTGCTTCAGTCCGACTGTCGGATTTCAGTGTAGGCTCCCGCGTTTGCAGCTCGTCGTGGCTAACAGCACTGGCTTCCTTTTGTGACCGTCCCTGTGGCATCGTTAAGCATCTCACAGAAACCAAACAATCCCGCGTGATCATTATGGGCACTCGCGTCGCTCCCTTGTCTGCAACAGATGCTTCCCCTCTCTTTGCTTTTGTTTGACATGGAGTATACTCCATATTGGCTATGCGCTGCGTGTATCTCATCATTCTGCTCATAAACTGGTTCCAAATCATCTCTGTTCACGACGTTGTCATCACTGTTGGAGCTAGTCATTATTACTCCAATATTCCCCTTCCATCCTACCCATCGACTACAACATACGCATGTGAAACACATCCAGAGTTAAATCGCCTTGCATTGCATGATTTCATAGCGAAATTTAGTTCCAAAATATTTTTAATGTGACGCTCTTTATAAAAAGGTAACTTTCAGCTGTTTATGAGAACTATATGTGGGTTATTGAGCTACCTGTCAGACAAGAAAATACAGTTTTTCTGCAGATTTCAAAGTAGTTTAAAAAGCACCAGGAAAAATGAAGTGGAATCATTATTTAAGTATTTCAATCTAATTTCAGTAGTTAGCGGGATCCTAATTGATAACATATTTATAGACAATGCCCAGACTGTGTACCCAGTTGTCAATAGACTAACTGATCGTTATGCACAATTAATGGAAGTAAGCAATATGGCAGCTTACACCCCTGAGGCAGGTTTATACAAAGCAGTGAAGCTTATTAATGAGAACATGACACAGTGTTTTACAAGAAATTTAAAGCGGATTGTATGGAATTCTGAAAAGTTGCTCCAACTTAATAAGTAGTGTCCTCAGTGATATGTGTAATGCATCAACTGGCACAAAGAATTCTTCCAGATGGATTAAAATATGCAGTTGTTAAACCACTTTGTAAGAAGTGTGACAGTCACGGTACAAGAAACTGCATGTCTGACTTCATTTGAACTGCAGAATATAGTTGTTAGACCATAATGTGTGGGTCACTTCCTTGCAAGCTGGGATCCACCTCAAACAAAATCTCGTTTGTGGTACTTTTTCTTGTTTCACATCAAGAAGGAGCCAAGCGGAAAGCAAGAAAGCTTCGTCAATTACAACTCTGCCCTCCTCCAACCATTCAGTGCCATTTGTCTGGCTGCATCATTTATGCCAGGACTCGTCTTTTCACTCATCGGAAATACATACAAAAGCTGAGCTTAACTGCTCACTCTGTGCTAGAATAAGTTTTGCATACTCGGAATAGAGCTGCAGCTGATGATGATGTAGAAAATCCATTGAAAAAATCATGTATGGGTTGGATAACTAAGGGAAGTAAAATCTCAAGTAAGACGAAAAAGGAAATTATGTCATGGCCTCGGTAATTCAAGATCTGATATACAAAAATACTGTAGTACTTTAAGGAAAGTAATTAAAATGACCAGAAGTATGAAGCCAGTCAGTGTACCATAAACAATTAAACTAAATGGCAATGTTGTGACATATCTCTTAAAAACTGCGAGTACCACTAAAATTAACAGAATTTAAAAATTATGAAAAAAGAAGCTCTTCTGGTGTTGATGGAATTGAAAATGGAATTCTGAAAAGTTGCTCCAACTTAATAAGTAGTGTCCTCAGTGATATGTGTAATGCATCAACTGGCACAAAGAATTCTTCCAGATGGATTAAAATATGCAGTTGTTGAACCACTTTGTAAGAATTGTGACAAGAAAGACTTAAATAATTATTGTCCAATTTCCTTACTGACATTTTCGAAAAAGTAATGTACTCAAGAATAGTCTCACATTTAAGTAGAGACAATTTACTTAGCGTATCACAGTTTGGAATCCAGAAGGGTTGCTTGACTGAGAATACTTAAGACATTCACCCAGCAATATTATTAGACTCAAATAATAAAATATCTCCAGTTGGTATATTTTGTGATCTCTTCGAAGGTGTCTGACTGTGTAGACAACTCTACACTCCTAGGAAAACTTGTTTGTGGAATTGATGGCTTTACTCACAGCTGGTTGGAATCGTATTTAACAAACAGAATGCAAAAAAAATCCTGAATATTACAAACGTAATTGGAAAGGTAGAAAATTGTAGTGATGGGGAGGAATCGCAATGGAAGTCCCACAGAGTTCAATACCGAGTCAGCTACTTCTTACATATGTGAATCATCTTCCATTTAACATTCAATAAGAAGAATGTATACTTTTTGCAGACAGTACTAGTGTTGTAATAAGTCGCATTAGAGAGAAATAAACATAAGAGATAGTAAATTATATTTCCCAGAAGATTATTAAGGTTTTCAGAGAAATGGACTCTTCCTAAATTTTGAAACACACACACACACACACACACACACACACACACACACACACACACACACACACACACACACACTATACTCATTTCTGTACAACACATAGAGTCATATCAACAGTTAATATAGCACATGAATAAGTGTCAGTAATCACGGTAGACTGCTCCAGATTTTTGATGAAAACTTGAACTGGAGGAAGTGTAGTATTAAGTTTCTTAAACAGTTAAATTCAGCTATTTTTTCTTCTTGTATAATTTCTGGTCTTGGGAAGAAACGAACCATCTCTTGACATATTTTTGATATTTCTACTTAGTAATGTTGCATGGAATAATTTTTGCGTGTAACTCATCACTTAGGAAGAAAGTGCTGATCACACAAAAGTGAGCGTTAAGAATAATATGTGGTGTTCACCCACAGATGTCACGAATGTACCTCTTCAAGGAATTAGGCATTTTTAACTGCACCATCACAAGATATATACACATATTTGCTAATGAAATTCGTCATAAATAATCCAGCAAAATTTGAGAACAGTGATGTCCACACCTACTACTCTAGGGGAAAAATGACCTTTTGTAGCCCATTACTGAATCTGTGAGTAATTCAGAAAGAAGTCCATTATGCAGCAACAACAATTTCTGATCAGTTACCCAATAACATAAAACGTCTGTCAGATAGCAAAGCAGATTTTAAATCTAACCTAAAATCGCTTCACCTGGATAGCTCATTCTATTCCATAGACGAATTTCTATTTAAAAACTGGTAGAGTGTTTAAAAAAATGAAAAATAACTCGTTTTAAGTGTCATTGTATGAATAGGATTAAAAATAATGTGTTCACGAATATCAACACTAAATGTGTACATATTCTGCAAACTAACTCGTTCCACATCATTTCGATAAAAGAATTGTTCATAGGGTCTGTGGAACATGAAAATAACTAAGTAACTGTACACAAATATAGAAATATGCCTTCGGAGCTAGCTGTAAACATTGATAACGTTATAAGAAATGTGGTTTGGAAATACGGTTTCAGGATACAAGCTAAGGTATTTGTAGATGAATGGCAGCGCTTGTGGGTATAGAGACATGAGTGAAGTGATCGCCATCACATCGTGATAGTCTTGTCTTTTTCGAGTTGTAAGGGGAAAAAATTTCGAGAGTGTTCTATGATGTTCTCGAGTTTTTCTGAATATTTTAGAATGTTAACGAAGATATTCGAATTTTCCAGAACAAAGTTTGGAAACGATACATATCACATTGCTCCACATTCCGGCAAATTCGGCTTAACTGATGAGTTTTGCACGTAGTAAAGACATCTTGTCTAGAAAGTGTATCCTTGTGTAGAAAGAAACTAAGCTGACGAAGAGTGAACAATTTGAGAAATTGACATAGTTCAAGCACAGTCTACGACAGGCAGCCATGAAACTCTATAGGGTTCAAAAAATGTAACATTTTGGCAGCTGAAACGATGCTAGTGCTCCAAGTGGCTAGTATGTAATAACATAAGAAAAACAAGATATAAACTGAGAATTTACTATTTTTACTGCTGTTACTTCCACATTCCCAATCCGCTATGCATGGATATGATTTTACCAATACAAATGGGAAAATGAAATTAAAATACTATCCCTTCTCTTGTTAACCTCAACATACAAAAATCAAATTTCACTGCAATGTAATACGTATGGTAAGGCGAGAAATGAAGTGTAACCTAAAGTGTTTAAGTTTAAAAGGAGCTGATTGCGAGTGGGTGAGGATGTTTGGCGGTAGTGGGTTACTGCCAGTTCTAGATACCCAGAAATTAGAGGTTTTTCAGCAATGTTAACGTCAGCACCAGCATTCCAGAAATCAATGACATCAGCTACACAATTCCTGGAATTGTAGGTGTCAGCATATGGAGCTCAGGCAGTTGTGCTTGTAATGTTTCCATGACAAGCATCAGCATTCCTGGAATTTTGACATCATGACATCGACACCATTGCACCAAAGTCATGACGTCATCACATCACTTCCTTTTGAAGAGCAACCTGTGTGCCCCACCCCACAAGGCCAGCATTCGCTCCCACCTCCATGCACAGAGGAAGTACTCTAAATTATTTGCCATCATCAAAAGTAGTGATCAGCTGGGAAGTAGCAGTAGAAGAAGAAGAAGAAGAAGAAGAAGAAGTCTATCAATAAGTATTTGTTGATTGTTTTTTATTATAACAATATGGTTATTATTAGCAAAACTCATCAAACTGCATGTTTGTGTCAAAGAACTGCAACATGGCTTGAGGAGAGCAGCTGATGTTCTACTGCTTCCATGCAAGACTTAACGAAACATTTCATAGCTATTTTACAGACATGCTGACCTATTACAATAAATTAATAATGTTATGACATTCCCTGTATGCACTACATAAGAAATGTTAATATTTAGGTTTTGTCGTCATTGTTACAGACCCTGCTCTGGTGCTGAGCCAGGACATGTATGTGTTCTGTGACACACAGCACCCACTATCCACAGGATGTCTTCCAAACCCATCAGACCTGTTTTCATTCCACTATACAGTGGCAAAGCACCATCAGCAACCATCTGCATCCAAAAGAGGCTCTGATCCAATGCAGCTAGAACCGTTGGACCAGGACACAGAGCTATTCCACGACTAGTATCACCTGAACCACAACAGCAGCCTTCAACAAGACATGAGGAATTTATTTTTTCTGTCAAGCAATCGGTATGAATACAGAATGCCTCGAAGTGGCTGTTAATGTAATCGTTGGTTGTAAATTGGTGATTTGTATGTATAAATAAATATGCCCTGTAAAACAACTTTCAACCCTATCAATAAATAGTAGCACACACACTTTGTAGTATCACAGCGAGGGAATTCGATATTTCATTGTATTCTCTGTCTTACGACTCGTGTGTGAAAGTGGTGAAAGTGTCAACACGGTGGAAACGTTTTTTAATTTTTGTTAAAAGGTGGTAGTAGCCAAATGTTTGCTTCGCATATGTTTTGAAATGTAACGCAAAATCGTTTTTTTACCCTCGATCTGGCGCATATGTTTTGAAATGTAACGCATAATTGTTTTTTTATGTTAGATGTTGACAGACTAAAAACACCCGTACATTGGTTTATATGTTATAAACTACGATGGTAGTATTGACACTCAAAGATATAGTGGCAGCAGTGATGGTAAAAAGAGATTGTTGTATGTTGTATCTCTGGCTTTGTTACCTGACTTGGATGTAATTTCTAATTTTGTTTTGTTTTGTGCTGTCTTCCTGGTGAGGTGAGACTAGAGAGAAGTATATGCATTGTTGAATGAAAGGGATAGTCCGCCATTGCAATCAGAATTTGACTTTAATGCTTGGTGTATATATAGAAAAGGTGGAAGGATTAAAAACCACTGTAATTCGAAAGAGCTCATCTTCAGGGGCGATTCTAGAAGTCGGTAAAGGTGGAGGGGTCTAATGGGGGAAGGTTGGGGGATTGGAATATCGCTTAACAGGAGGAGAGTTGGTGTCCTCCACCGACAAATTGGTAAAATTTGGTGTTGCTTAAAGTAGTTTTTGGTAACTGCTTTCGAGTTCAGGGTACAAAAAACTTATTTTAACATGGAAGATTTCATAAATTACATAAACCATAAAAAGGTCAGCTTACAACAAATAAGTTTTCATTAATTTTCTGGATACACAAGATGACATGATTGTAAAAACTTGAACTTGACATGAATATAAAAAAAATTCTGTAACAAAATTCATTGGATATTTCTGTCTTTTGCCCAATTTATCATGCTCATTCGTCTCTGTTTCTTTTTACTGAGTGTGTCAATGATATTTTCAGTATCCATACCGCTTTCTATATGGGTATTTGCAAGAACATATTTAGCTTTCTTGATGATTGTAAGTGGTACATTAATATGCATCCAATGTATATTAATAAATAACAAGACGCCCATTTTAAATTAAATGATATTTATTTGTTTAGATAGTAAGCTATTGCCGCTCTTATGCTTTAGTTAAAATGTGTTTGAAATACAATGCAACATATATTGCTACATAATTATAAAAAAGGATTGAATCTATTGAAGTAATATACTCCCTGATTTCTGAAGTCATTTTATGCAGTGTAATATGATACTCCATAGCCCCCTCCCCTTGCCACCGCTCCTGCTCACCTTGATGAATAAATGGCAAATATAATCATCGTCAAATGCAACAAAACAGGAAAAGGTAATTCATTCCTTTAAAAACCTGACACTTCACATTGGACACTATATATGTTTAAGTTTTAGCAGCAAGATTTATATCCTGTGGCGAAAACAGTTTTAAGAGCCTATCGAATTTATAATAACACGGATCAAAATCAGCGACGAGCGACATTGCCGTCTTTTTTCAGAAGTAACATTCAATAGCCCCGACGGTTAAGGATTTGCTCCCATTTTCATTCCCCTCCCGTTTTTCTTTGAGAGTATGCAGAACCATCAATACAAAATCGTCGATCACCGCCGCTGTGGAGTCTCGGGATCGACATCGCCGAGTTTCAGAAGAAGAATTCTTCCTCCAGCGAATCTCTATTGCTGGAGATACAAAAATAATTATAATAATTATTATTTTCAGATAATCTTCAAGATTTTTGTTAGGGAAAGTCCTGCAATTAACTTCACAAACATTCATAATATTCTTGTTTTTTTTTTCTTTCATTTCTTTATCTGCACAGTCACCCAGTACAGTACAGTACAGTACACAGAGAGAATTGGTACATTATTGCAATTAACTTGGGGAAGGGATATTGTAACCAGCAGTTTATAAAATATTAGCAATCGACATAGCAGTGGCAGATTCTTCTAACTGTCAACTACATCACATTTTCATATTGGTAGAAAACTGGTAGGATTGGTTGGACAAATGGATAACTGGTACGGCACCAAATCTGTAAATTAAAAAAATTAACTATAAAATGGGCAGTTTTGTAGGCTGCCAAGTCCAGAAATTGATAAAAAGGACTGAGTAACCAGTAAACTGGTAGAATGCCAAATCTAGAAATAGGTAAACTTGATTGTGAGATTGGTAGCACACCAAATCTGGAAATTGATAAACTGTCTGTATAATTGGTAAACTGACGTTGTGACGCTGTACATACGACACATTCGCAATTACACACAATTACGCCACTTATGCAGAAATTTTCCCACAATTACGTCACCATTACGCCACATACACCATAATTACGCCGCAATTACACTGCAAAAGCCACAATTACGCCACTCACACGCTTCAGTTACGTCACAAGTACACCATATGATAAATATACATACGGCGTACATACACTGGACATACAATGTACAGTACGTACATTGTACATACACTGCTGTAAGATACTTCGAAAGTATAAAATAATGACTTTACTGCATGGTCTGTAACAATGCCAGTCAAGAGCTGCCAAACCTGAAAATTGGGAAAAAGGGCTGTAAAATTGACAGTTTAATATGACACCAAATCAGAAATCGGTAAAATTGGTTCAGCGGACCAAAATGCAGATATGTTGTGGGGAAGACAAACCCAAGTCTTTTTTTATGGGCGGCACACTTAAAAGATGTAACAGATCTACTAAAGAAACTGCCTATACTATGCTTGTCCATTCTCTATTGGAGCATTGCTGCGTGATGTTGGATCTATACCAGGTAGGATTAATGGAGTACACCGAGAAAGTTCAAAGAAGGGCAGTACGTTTTGTATTATCGAAAAATTGGGGAGAGAATTTCATGTGCATGATATAGGTTTTGGGATGGAAATCATTAAACCAAAGGCGCTTTTCGATACTGCAGGATCTTCTCACCACATTTCAATCTCCAACTTTCTATTCCAAATCTGAAAATATTTTTTGACGCTGACCTACATAGGGAGAAACGATCATCATAATAAAATAAGGGAAATCTATGCTCAGATGGAAATATATAGGTATTCTTTTGTTCTTTGTTCTTTGAGGCGCTGTTTGAAAGTGGAATAATGGAGAACTAGTGTGAAGATGGTTCAATGAACCTCTGCCACACACATTTCAGTATGATTTGTAAAATAGCCATTTAGATGTTGACATTGCAGTAGGCGCTATAAAGCATGACCACTAGCTGTGTTTTACATCCTTGCACAGTAAATTAAACCTACAGTGAAAAAAGTTCCATGTATCTGTGATGTGTTTCGCCCTGTCAGTTTCGCCCTGTCACATGATACCCCTATGAAAGGCATAAGACACACGTTGTCGAAATCATGATCACATTACCCTCCAAAACTGTCAGCTGAGCGACTCACTGCCAGCCGAGGTGGCCGAGTGGTTCTAGGCGCTTCAGTCTGGAATCGCGCGACTGCTACGGTCACAGGTTCGAATCCTGCCTCGGGCATGGATGTGTGTGATGTCCTTAGGTTAGTTAGGTTTAGGTAGTTCTAAGTTCTAGGCGACTGATGACCTCAAATGTTAAGTCCCATAGTGCTCAGAGCCATTTGAACCATTTTTGAGCGACTCACTGTAGACAGCCCTCAATAAGAAAAACGTTATTTTATAATTAATTTTTCTCCTGAATACTAGATTAATGCTTCCTGCATCAATGTATGTCTCAGCATCACATCTTAACACATACCTACGAATTAATGTTGTGAGAGACTATACAGTACCAGGATGTCGTGCAACCAGTCAGTTTTATACTGAGTGCTCATCACGAGACACTGTGGCTGGCTCGTATCTTGACACAATGTGCTCCCATTCCAATCTAGCGATATGCAGATCACGTAAATTATAAGTATCAAGAAATTTATGTGACAAATAAACCTACTGCTGGGATTGGAAACCTTCAATATGCATACAAACTGGAAAATAGTACTTCATAGTATATTATTGTGATGGCGCTGCATCACAGTCTACATAAAATGTGAAGAATCTCCAGAGTTAGCTAGTGCTTCAGCCTGATACTTGTTTAGACATATGTACATGTCAACACTGGGCTGGTTTACCACCAACACATAAAAATAGAACTCCGTCAGATTTTCTAGTGATAATTATACCCAACATCTATTAATCCAAACTGATAAATGTCCTAGACTGATGAATCCCATATGTTGCACATAGCAGAACACAAAAATTCAAAATATATTATGGAGGTAATAATAATTATAGACTGGATTGAACATGATGGTAGTATGAGTATTTTTATCACTGCATATAGAAATTAGCATGGTGTGGTGGAACTGTAGCACATTTACACATACTGTATGATGTTGTATATTGTAGCACTAGATCACTAAATTAATGCATCGAAAAGTGACATCATGGTCATGCAAATGGCTTATAAGCTCTTAATAGGTAGTGTATTTACTCCGCTCGACACACTGTCTCCTTTAGGTATCTGTGTCTGTACCAGCAGGACAGTCAGGTCTTTAGAGATGTAGAGCTATTTTTGCATTCCAATAGTTCCTGTTGTGGAGACAATGACAATGACTGGAATTTGTCCTTATTCTTAACACAAGCAAAGAAAACCTCTGGGTTGGGTTGGGTTGATTTTGGGGGGAAGAGACCAAACAGCTAGGTCATCGGTCTCATCGGATTAGGGAAGGATGGGGAAGGAAGTCAGCCATGCCCTGCCTGAAGCGATTTAGTGAAGTCACGAAAACCTCTGGGAAGGTGGAGCATTTGCCAGCCATGTAACTGCAAACAGCCATATGTTGGAGTACTTGTCGAAAATATCAGACTTGAGACAATTTACTACATTAAGGGATACATAAAAAGTCTGTTAATAAAGCTTCGTTCACATCTGGAACTGCTTAAAAGAATGGTTAAATTGCATCTAAATGTGGCGGCCTAGGTGATGCAATAGCTAGCAACCGTTTGCAGAGTTTACAACTGATGGGATAACAGCTTTTATCGGTAATTCGTTTGCAAAAATATTTATCATATTTATCTACATGACTATACGAGGGTGGAAGTGGAAGTGGTCCTTGACAGCCTGCTGCTGTACTCCAATGGAGCCTCCTCTCCATAGGCAGAAAAACGCCAGTCATTCAATATGTGATGTACACACCTCATCTTGCAAGTGCACTCTCTTTCCTAGCCTCCATGCTCTACACTGTCAGGCCCTAGTGCATGTGATGTGGTTAGCATGAATGCTAATGGTCAGTTATGCCCAGGCCCAATTCTGTACAATACTGCAAACCCTGTGAGAGCACATATGCATTGTCTCTAAAGTGTGAATGCAGTAAGCTCACTGCTGGTTGTCTGGCTGTTTCCGTACCGTGAAATACCATTACACAGTCATAGTGCATATGCATAATGTTGGGAACTGAAATCATGTCACAGCATTTGCGCTAATGAGAGATGAAGCATATGCAGTATTGCACGAAAGCCATTGGTATGTACTAAACACATTACATGTGTTTGGGAGTGCTAGTGCAAGGCACGGACGCTAGGAAAAAGTCTACAGTTCCCATTAAATGATCGGCATTTTACCATATACAGAGAGGGTCCCCACTGGAGTATTTCAGCAGGCAGCTGTGGACTGTTTCCACTTCCAACGTCATATAGCCATGTAGACCTTTAAGTTAATAATCTTTGCCAATAAATTACCGTTAAAAGTTATTATTCCAACGGTTTTAAATTCTGCAAATGGCAATGTGTACAACGTCTAGTCCATTAATTTAGTTGCACTGTAACAATATTTTTCTTTTAAGCAGATCCAGATGTAAATGTAACTGTAAACCAGTATTTCGTGTCCTTTAATGCTGTCTCGATTCCACCATTTCCTACCACTACTTCAGTGTACGGCTAATTACTGTTTTGTATGAGGCGGAACTGTGGGCCCCATGGGAAAAGGGGTGACCCGGCTGAGTCACTCAATTTGACTCTTAGTCTGATCACGAGGTGTGGCCATTAAGTGCACATGTTGATCACGTAAGCTGACGTGAATTCAATGAACTATACTTGACGGGATGTATCTGGAACATCTTAGGTGATTAGAAAGTTAGAAGACAGGAATACAATTAAATACTTAGCTTTAACTCAGCATCAGCGGTGAACGCCGATCTTGACTTTATACAATAATATTTACAAGTGCAGTTATAGACTGAACTGCGAATACTTCTATACAATTCTGATTGCTTCATACATATAGATCAATTGTCAGTGCATAAACTGTATTTGGCGCCTGGCTAGGTCGTAGCTACTGACTTAGCTGAAGGCTATGCTAACTAGCGTCTCTGCAAATGAGATCTCTGAAGCTATAACAAGAGAACCATTCCTATTAAAGTCGGCTGTAGAACTGGGCAGTGTGCTAGCTTGTCTCGTAAGTCCAGCCGAGTGGCGGCGCTCGGTCTGCTAGCGTCGACAGTGGCGACTCGCGGGTCCGATGTATACTGACGGACTGCGGCCGATTTGAAGCCTACAACCTAGCAAGTGTGGTGCCTTGCGGTGACACCACAATTACAACAGCTATTTGCAATAAAGGATAATATCACATATTCCCCAGTTTTAGGAGATTTTGCCATACTCTGTGTTTAAAGCAATATGTAAACCTTGCTTATGCATTTGCAATAGCCTCTTCTCTTTCCAATGGCAGTATATATTCTTTCTGTATAGCAGTTGCATGAGCCATATAATGCAGTCTTTCGTTTCTTGAATTTGTCGTACTCCATTTCATGTTTTCTTTTCGATACACATACAACATTAAATATGCTTTGGCGCTTCTTACTCCATTAGACAAACTGCAAGAATACTATTAAACAGTACACAGCAACTATTCTGTAAGTTGGCGCTACATGGAAGTGATTGGCACAGAGTACAGTGGAGCACGTTGTAAATACTGTTTGTTGGCATTTTCCGTTTGCACAGGGTCAAATACATGATCCACGATCTATTTTGTTTCCAGCTATAAGATTCTGTTTTGCTGTAAACTAGCAGGCACCCATTCGTCTGCTAAAGTGCTACTTCTTTGCATAAGATTAGATGGACAACATGTAATCCACCACATTTAAAAACAATGTAACTATCTTATTTTAAGCTAATCCAGAAGTGAATGAAGCTTTTGAAACAGATTTTTTTGTATCCTTGAATAAACTAAGTGGTCTTGATTGCAACATTTTCGACCAGTACTCCAACGGATGGCAATTTTTTGTTACTGTAGCTGGCAAATGCACAACTTTCCCAGTCGCTTTCTTTGCTAGTGTTAAGAATAAAGAGGAAATCTAGTAAGAGTCGTTGTATCCATGACAGGATCTATAGGAATTCAAAGAATAGACATACATCTCCAGATACCTCATTCTCTTGGTGGCAAACATATAAATACGTAAAGGAGTCAATGTTTCAAGCAGACTTAATGCATTACCTATTAAGACCTTGTAAACTGGTCGCATGATCATGACGTCACTTTTCGACGTGTTAGCATAAAGCTCTAAGTTACGTTACACTCACACACACACACACACACACACACACACACACACACACATCGCCATATTACACTCTAAATTTCAGATCTCTCCAGCGGCAGCTTTCAACTTGAGACAGCGAAGCAGGAAAGTCGACTGAGTAATACGCGTGACAATTAATACCTCAAACGATAATGAGAACATAATAAAAAAAGTCGGAGGCATTACTTTCCCCCGTTTTGTGCCCTTGTATATTGGAGCCGAAGGTACTCTGGGAAGAGAGAAAGTTACGGGAAGAGGATACGTTGGTAGACGACGCGAGTTGGGGAAGATAGGCGAATGTGGGTGAGGCAGAGTGAATGTCGTTCCAGAATTTGAAGAGAGTTGTCGAATTTAGCGGAGGAAGAGATCCAGGAAAGTTGATATAAGTTAGGATGCGGCATACAAGTCCATGCACATGCGTATAGTTAAAAAGTGGTCACTATCATTGTGGTCATGAGTGTGGGTGTCATAGTTGTCACAAATATTTAGGTTACTAGCACTGTTTGCATGAGTGCTCATCACCATTTTTAAAATTATATACATTTCATGTACTATAGCACTCATCGCACTCAATGTATACATCAGGTTTAGTGTGAGCATGGTACTATGGAATTGCTGTTGTAAAGATCTTATGCTGAAGCGTAGACATCTGAAGTACAGACATACAAAGACGATGTACTCGATGCATGCAGGTGATGCACGCTAGTGTTTTCCTTCATCTGAATTTAAGTGATTAATATAGGCAAAGTTGAAACAGGAGCCAAGGTATATAATTTACCAGTTGGGCATCTAAAGTACAATAAATTGCATCTTATGTAGACAACAGAAAAAAAATGAACAGTTAAACAGTTCGTGGTAGCTCCAGACCCAGTCTCATTGAAGAATATTTCTTCTGGTCATAGGGTTTATGTATTTTGGGTATTAGCAGCTGTTTCTTTTCATAGAAAGTCCTTTTGCGCTATGCATCCCTAACAACAATGTATTTCTTGAATCTTCATTGTTTATCTATTCTGCTTCCTACGTAGCAAAATAGTGTCCATGTCTTCAGCACTCTCCCGTCCAAGTTTAACACTTACCCATCCAGCATATCCTCCTGCTGCACGCATCATCACCTTAGTTTTATTTTTTGTTTGTGTACATTAACTAGCACTCGCTCCATTCACTGAATATCCAACTCAGTTTCTATTTACTTTAGGCGATTGCTGCTACGTCATCAGCAAACTGTATGTTATTGATTTCTTTGTCCACGACAAACTACTCCCACATTCACATAGTGCTTTAATTCCCTAACTGCTTCTTCAGTATAGAAATAAAGTACCACCGATTACAGTATGTAGCTCTACTTCGCGCCTCTCCTGATTTGGGTCTCTTGTCTCATTCAATTTCTGCTGGCAACTCATAAAATAAAGAGCATGGATTACAGTCCTCTAGCTTATACCTAATTATCTAAAAATAGAAGTATTCCTTTCCTCATCATTAAATATCTAGTGACTGTAATGTGTCTGTCCTTATTTTTGCTAACTCGGTCCTCTATTAGGCCTATATATTGCGAAGTTAAAATTGCTTCACAAGTGCCCCTTCTTCTTTTTGTACTAAACCGGTCTTACCATAGTCAATAAAATTCTTCTGGGCTTAAGGCCGCACTATCAACTATAAAGTTCCGACGTTTCGGCGACTATTGCAAGACGCCATCCTCACGTAGCAGTACACCTTGAGGAAGGCAACAGTCACCGAAACATCGGAATTTTATAGTTGACAATGGGGCCTCAAACCCAGAAGAATTTTATTGACTGTGACAGTGGCCGCGGACGCCCACGTTTACAGGTCTTATCATAATTTTCTTTCAATTTTACCTTTCATTTCGATAAATTTCTGTCTCATTTTTGTGCCTGTGTTACTAGACTTACTGTGCAGTAATTTTCACATAAATCTCCTCTGGCTTTCTTCAGAAGTTTGATAGTAACATTCTTTGCCTTTTATCCGATGACTGTGAGAAGCCCTCTGGCACTTCATTAATACCTGGACATTTGTTCCCTCTGAGTTCGTGCATCATTCGAAAATAATACTCTGTCTTCCCTACCATCTCCTTCCACCTCGACTTCATTTTCAACATGTCTCATTTTCCAGTTTCCCCGCTTCCCCATTTCCATGTATGCGGCCCGTGTCGTTTCTGGAATGATTCCCTGTTCGTATCAACTCCCCTTGTGTGCTGAGGTGACGAAAGTCATGGGATAGTATATGCATGTATACATATGGCGGTTATTGCGCACACGAGATATAAAAGGACAGTCCACTGGCGCAGCTGTCATTTGTACTCAGGTGATTCAATGAAAAGGTTTCCGAAGTGATTATGACCACACGATGGGGATTAACAAACTTCGAACGCGAAATTGTACTTGCAGCTAGATGCATGGGACATTGAATTTCGGAAATCTTTAGGGAATTCAATATTCCGAGATCCACGGTGCCTGGAGTGTGATGAGAACACCAAATCTCAGGTATTACCTCTCACCACGGACAGCGCAGTGGTCGACGGCCTTCGCTTAGTAACCGAAAGCAGCACCATATGCTTAGAATTGTCGGTGCTAACAGACAAGCAGCAGTGCTTGAAGTAAGCTCAGGAATCAATGTGGAACGTACGACGAACGTATCCATAAGGACAGTGCGAAGAAATTTGACGTTAAGGGGCTATGTAAGCAGACAGGCGACTGGAATGCCTTTGCTAACAGCGTGCCATCGCCTTGCAGCATCTCTCCTAGGCTCATAACCATGAAGGTTAGGCCATAGACTACTGGAAAACTGTGGCCTGGTCAGACGAGTCACGATCTGAGGTGGTAAGAGCTGATAGTAGGGTTCGAGAGTGGAGCAGACCCCACGAAGTCATGGACCCAAGTGGTCAACGAGACACTGCGGAAACTGGTGGTGGCTACTTAATGGTGTGGGCTGTGTTTATTTGTAATCGACTGGGTCATCTGGTCCAAAAGAACTGATCATTAACTGAAAAGTGTTATGTTCATCTACATGAGTAATAGGGAGACAGGGATGCTGCCAACTTTTGACAGCAAATCGATGTTGTTGTTGCTGTGGTCTTCAGTCCAGAGACTGGTTTGATGCAGCTCTTCATGCTACTCTATCCTATGCACGCTTCTTCATCTCCCATTATCTACTGCAGCCTACATCGTTCTGAATCTGTTTAGTGTATTGATCTCTTGGTGCCCCTCTCCGATTTTTACCCTCCACACTGCCCTCCAGTACTAAAATGGTGATCCCTTGATGCCTCAGAATATGTCCTACCAAGCGATCCCTTCTTCTAGTCAAGATGTGCCACAAATTTATCTTCTCTCCAATTCTATTCAATATCTCCTCATTAGTTATGTGATCTACCCATCTAATCTTCAGTATTCTTCTGTAGCACCACATTTAGAAAGCTTCTATTCTCTTCTTGTCTAAACTATTTATCGTCCACGTTTCACTTCCATATATGGTTACACTCCATACAAATACTTACAAAAACGGCTTCCTGACACTTAAATCTATACTCGATGTTAATAAATTTCTCTTCTTCAGAAACGCTTTCCTTGCCATTGCCAGTCTACATTTTATATCCTCTCTACTTCGACCATCATCAGTTATTTTGCTCCCCAAATAGCAAAACCCCTTTACTACTTTAAGCGTCTCATTTCCTAATCTAATTCCCTCAGCATCATCCGATTTAAATCGACTACATTGCACTATCCTCGTTTTGCTTTTGTTGATGTTCATCTTATATCCTCCTTTCAACACACTGTCCATGCCGTTCAGCTGCTCTTCCAGGTCCTTTGCTGTCTCTGACAGAATTACAATGTCATCGGCGAACCTCAAAGTTTTTATTTCTTCTCCATGGATTTTAATTCCTACTCCGTATTTTTCTTTTGTTTCCTTTAGTGCTTGCTCAATATACAGATTTAATAACATCAGGGATAGTCTACAACCCTGTCTCACTCTCTCCTCAATCACTGCTTTTCTTTCATGCCCCTCGACTCTTATAACTGCCATCTGGTTTCTATACAAATTGTAAATAGCCTTTCGCTCCCTGTATTTTACCCCTGCCACCTTCAGAATTTGAAAGAGAGTATTCCAGTCAACATTGCCAAAAGTCTACAAATGCTAGAAACGTAGGTTTGCCTTTCATTAATCTATTGTCTAAGATAAGTCATAGGGTCAGTATTGCCTCACGTGTTCCAACATTTCTACGGAATCCAAACTGATCTTCCCCGAGATCGGCTTCTACCATTTTTTTCCATTCGTCTGTAAAGAATTCGTGTTAGTATTTTGCAGCCGAGAATTTTTAAACTGATAGTTGGGTAATTTTCACATCTGTCAACGCCTGATTTCTTTGGGATTGGAATTATTAAATTCTTCTTGAAGTCTGAGGGTATTTCGCCTGTCTCATGTATCCTGCTCACCAGATGGTAGAGTTTTCTCAGGGCTGGCTCTCCGAAGGCTATCAATAGTTCTAATGGAATGTTGTCTACTCCCGGGGCCTTGTTTCGACTTAGGTCTTTCAGTGCCCTGTCAAACTCTTCACGCAGTATCATATCTTCCATTTCATCTTCATCTACATCATCTTCCATTTCCATAACATTGTCCTCAAGAACATCGCCCTTGTATAGACCCTCTATATACTCCTTCCACCTATCTACTTTCCCTTCTTTGCTTAGAACTGGGTTTCTATCTGAGCTCTTGATATTCATACAAGTGGTTCTTTTTTCTCCTAAAGTCTCTTTAATTTTCCTGTAGGCAGTATCTATCTTACCCCTAGTGATATACGCCTCTACATCGTTACAATTGTTCTCTAGGCATCCCTGCTTAACGATTTTACACTTCCTGTCGATCTCATTTTTGAGACGTTTGTATTGCTTTTTGCCTGCTTCATTTACTGCATCAAATCGATATGCAAATTAATTACCCCCCCAAATTAATTACCCCACCCCAATATTCACCCCCACCATGGATGATGTTATGTGTTTTCCTCAGCCTGCATATGGGTCAGCACCCACTCCCCCTCCCCAACTCTCCCCCTCCCCATCCCTCCCCCTTCTCCTGACCCACCTACCTTATTGTCGGGAATTTAGAAATCTGGTGGGAATTTCGAATGTTGGCAAGAATTTCTAATTTTGCTGGGAATTTCTTTGTCCCGAGGTTGCCCTGTGCACCACTACTGTTCACTTCAGTATATAATTTTACCGCTAGTGGTTCGAAGCGTTTAGACATTAGTAGAGGAGCAACCACAGATAGAGACTGCCATGTTGCGATAGAGGTCAAGAATGCAGCTCAATGTGAAATTGTGGTTTATGGAGGTGTAACGGGAAGAACTGTGAGGTGCAAGAGCTTACATCAAGCGGCAGTTGACTGCCAAGCACCGTCCGAGTCGTCCTCGGACATTTACTGTGCTGCTCTAACTTTATCCCTTACAACAGTTACAATGAGTCTGCACTCTGTGTGAAATTGGGTGACACATCCTACAACACTACACTGTTACAAACTTGCTCAGTCTACAGATGGTGCTATCCATTTGTTGGAAAGACTGAACAGATGTCTGCCTTGTGTGAAAGCTGTGTATAGGGACATTGCACAGTATCTAAGTACAAGCTGTGTGCATGTGGACGACTTTGAACAGTGGGTCAATATGTTGCTAACGAAAACTAATGTATTGCCAATAAGTTTGAGAGAAATACATACTGAACTCTGTGTCTACACGAAGACTTTATTTTCTATATCCTGTACTGGTGTTCAGATAAAGAAAGAAACATTAAACAGCAGAAAATTATATCATTTAACTAAAGTCTCTGTAAAAGCCCATTGTACGCAAGCACCTGACATAGTCGGTATCATGGCAGGGCATAATATTCATCATTTTCTGGACTCCCATCAATTTCTAAATTCTTCCTTCTTCATGCTATCCTTCCCTTGACAGCTGCATTCGCACCTACATGAATACTCTACAATTCACACTATGTGCTTGGCAGGGGGGTTCTATCAACCACTGACACATTTTTATCTACCGTTCCACTCTCAAAAAGCACTTGGAAATAATGAACAACTAAACCTATCCGTGCAAGTGCTGGTGTCTCTTATCACAATGATCATGTCTCCTAGGTATGTCAGAGTAAATGAAATATCGTGACATTCAGCGGAAGAGGTTGACAACTGGAATTTAGTGAATGTAAAACGCCGCAATGTAGAACACCTATGTTTCAATAATTTCTATCCTAAATCATTTACCATATCAGTGACACAATGTCCCCTGTTTCGTGATAATACAAAACGAGCTGCCCTTATTTGAACCTTTTCGATGTTTTCCGTCAGTTCCATCTCGTAGGGATCCAATACTGCGCAGGAATACTCACGAAGAGGACGTAAAAGTGTGTTGAAGGCGATCACTTTGGTTGTTTTATACCGTCTTCTAAGTATTGTACTAATAAGACGAGGTCTTTGAGTTTCATCCCACACGGTTCCAATTTAAGTTCTTTGTGATCGTAGTTCCTAGATATTTATTTGAATCGACAACCTTTAAATGTGAGTGATCTATCGTGTTGGTATTCATATGGCGAACCTCACACATTTTATTGTTTGGGGTCAATTGTCAGATTTTCCACCGTGAAGATATATTTTCAGTATCGTTTTGCAATTCGCTTTGTTCTTCTGAGGAATTTATTAGACAGCAGAATTACCTGAAACAAATCTAAGCGAAATGTTCTGATTGCCTGCTAAATAGTTAATGTATATTAGAAATAACAGAAGGTCTGCATCACTTTACTTGCGGAATCACACTCACCACTCCCATTTCATTAGGTGACGTCCATTCAGTTACTGCGAACTATGATTTTCAGGCAGGAAATCACGAATCCAGTCGCGCAGCTGAGACGATAGTCCATAGGAAAGCAATATGACTGGAAGTCGCTTGTAAGGAATGATGTCAAAAGCGTTTCCGGAACTCTATAAATATGAAATCAATGTGAGAGCCCCTGTATGCAGTATGTCGTGTGAATAAAGTGCCAGCTGTGTCTCACAAGAATGATGCTTTCCAAATCCATGCTGAATCCATGTCAATAGGTAATATATTTCGTGGTATTTTATAACGTTGGAAAAAAGTATTTGTTCATACGTCCTGCTACCTGCCAACGTTAATGAAATGTATCTGTTAGTTAATGGTGGTGATGGTTGTTGGGATGTTTAAGGGGGACTAAACAGCTAAGGTCATCAGTCCCCCATTCCAAAAACAGGCGAGACATAAAGTCGCGGAGCAGATAAAACACCAAGGGGAAGGAGACTCCCCCCCCCCCCCCCCCAGGCACTAAAGAACACAAATTACGCAACGAACACTACAGAAAAGAAGAGTACAGACGAACACCAGACAGAAAGAAACAGAAGACAAGAAGATGGCCGGAGACGGGCTGACTGACCACAAGAACAAGAAAAGGGAAAGAGTCAACCATCTGACGACACACCAAAACAGCAACAAATATTGAGAGACGCGAGGACAAAAGACACAGAAAGGGAAAGGTGCAGGAACCCCCTAAATGGAACCATAAAAAGGACTACCATGGATAAAATGTAAAACATTGTCAGCCATGGAGGCATCGTCGCATAAAATCAAAGGCAAAGTGCCCGGGAGATTAAAAGACTGCCGGAGGGTGCGGAGTCGGGGACACTCCAATAAAATGTGGGTGACCGTCAGCCGGGACCTACACCAACACAGGGGGGGGATCCTCCTGACGCAAAAGATGGCCGTGCATCAGGTAGGTATGGCCGATGCGCAGACGACACAGGATTACAGAGTCCCTGCGAGAAGCCCGCAGGGAGGAGAGCCACACATCGGTTGTCTCCTTGACAGCCCGCAGTTTATTCGGGGCTGTCACGCCACGCTACTCAACAGACCACATCCCAAGCACCTTACGGCGCAACACCAGCTGCTGATCGCGAGCCGTAAGGCCGATCTCCAAACCTGGGGCGTCGATCGCCCCTTTGGCCAGCCTGTCAACACGTTCGTTCCCCGGGATGCCAACGTGACCTGGCGTCCAAACAAAGACCACCGAACGACCAGAGCGGGTAATGGTGGAAACAGACTCCCGAATAGAGGACACCAGAGGAGAAGAGGGATAGCAGCGGTCGATGGCCTGGAGGCTGCTCAGGGAGTCACTGCAGATGACAATGGACGTACCTGAGCAGGAACGCATATGCTCAAGAGCGCGCAATATGGCCACCAGCTCTGCAGTAAAAATACTGCAGCCAGCCGGCAAGGAGCGCTGTTCAACATGGGCAGCGTGAGCAAAAGCGTAGGCAGTGCGACCATCAACCAGGGAACCATCAGTGTAGACAGTCTCACAGCCCGGAAATGAGGCGAGGAGCGCAAGAAAACGGCGACGGAGGGCCACAGGCGGAACCGAGTCCTTGGGTCCCTGTGCCAAGTCCAGATGGACGGACGGCCGGGGCAAACACCAGGGAGGCGTAGGTGCACAGACCTGGAAGGGAGGCAGAAGAGGGAATGAGCCCAGTTCCGACAGCAGGGACTGGACGCGGACAGCTATGGAAAGCCCAGACCGAGGTCGCCGTTCTGGCAGATGGAGGACCATGGCAGGGAAAAGCAGGCGAAGATTGGGATGGCCCGGCGAGCAATGCTCGTGGACAGCATAGTCGGCGAGCAGTCGATGGCGGCTAATCCGCAGCGGGGGAACCCCGGCCTCCACCAGTAGACTATCCACGGGGCTCGTACGGAAAGCGCAGTTGCAAGCCGAACCCCACAGTGGTGTATGGGGTCTAACATCGTCAACATTGAGGGTGATGCAGACCCATAGGCCAGGCTCCCATAGTCAAGCCTGGACTGCACAAGGGCTCTGTACAATCGCAACAGCATGCAGCGATCTGCACCCCAAGACGTGTGGCTCAGGCAGCGGAGTGCGTTGAGGTGCCGCCAGCATTTTTGCTTCAGCTGAGTAATATGGGGAACCCATGTGAGCTGGGCATCAAACACGAGTCCTAAGAAGCGGCAAGTGTCCACCACTTCAAGCAGGTGGCTGTCGAGGTAAAGTTCGGGATGAGGGTGGACCATCCGACGCCTGCAGAAGTGCATAACTCGAGTCTTGGCTGCAGAGAACTGAAAACTGTGAGTCAGAGCCCAAGATGCTGCCTTGCGAACGGCTACTTGCAGCCTGCATTCGGCGACTCCCGTAGTCGTGGAGCTAAAGGAAATGCAGAAGTCGTCGGCATACAAAGAAGGAGACACTGACGACCCCACGGCTGCAGCCAGACTATTAATGGCCACTAGAAATAAGGAGACACTCAACACTGAGCCCTGCGGGACCCCATTTTCCTGTATATAAGATGAACTAGAGGCGGCACCCACTTGCACCCGGAAAGAGCGGCGCAATAAAAAGGTTTGAAGAAAAGCCGGGGGCTGACCACGAAGACCCCACTCATGCAACGTAGCAAGGATGAGATGCCTCCATGTGGTGTCATACGCCTTACGCAGACCAAAAAATACAGCAACGAGATGCTGACGACAGGCAAAGGACATACGGATAGCAGATTCCAGCCGCACCAAATTGTCCGCTGCAGACCGGCCCCGACAGAAGCCACCCTGGGATGGAGCGAGGAGACTGCGCAACTCAAGGACCCAACACAAAAGCCGCCCCACCATACGTTCGAGCAATTTGCACAAAACGTTGGTGAGGGTAATGGTGCGATAGCTGTCCACCGCCAGTGGGTCTGCACTAGGCTTCAAGATGGGGACAATAACACCCTCTCGCCATTGCAATGGTCACTACCACACAGGTCAGGATGCACCCTGCAGTGGCGGGGTGGGACAAGTCTGGGGCTGCAAAGAGAGAGATCGATGGCCGAGAACGAGCCATGGGCCACACTGAAATGCGTGGGAGCACCGGTGTTCAAGAGGCTAAGGTCGAGCTGAGCCAACAAATGCTCCACGGCCCGACCGCGGTCATCGGAGACAGTCCCACCCCACAGAGGGTTGTGGGCATTGAAATCGCCCAGAAGCAGCAATGCAGAGAACAGGGGAAACACTCAGAAGCATCTGGAGCTCAGGCAGGTGGCGGAAATAACCGCCGCAGTTCCACTGGAGAATGGAAGCAGGAAGGGACTGGGAGGGCATGAATGCGACTAAGAGGCGCCTCAGAGCCAACTGCCGCCACCGGGGGAGAGTCAGCTGTGTCCATAGGAAAGGCCCGCAAGGGTTCCGTGAGGGCGAGATCCGCGGCAGAGGCGAGGATCTCCACCTCATCCCCGGAGCCACGACTATGTACGGCAGGCGGTACTGAAACCGCCGGAACGTCCTTCTTCTTGGACACATTCCGTTCCTTCTTCTCGCATCGGCCCTTAGGGTGAGAGGGCTGGGAGAGCTTCTCTGAAGGAGCATCGGAGGCTGACGACGACGCAGAAGCCCTATGACCAGCAGGTGGCGGAACCTTCAGCCACTGGCTGACATCCGGCTGGGTAGGAGAAGAAACGGAGGAAGGGAGAGCCCCGAGGGGCCCCTTCCGCGAGAGAGGAACCGGCAGAGGCAACGCCGGTGGAGAAGGAGGGGGAGGGATCGAGCCCCCCGGTTTTGGAGGAGATGTCACTCCTGAAGTAAGCGTGGGAGGAGCGACAGAAGAGGGTTTACCCCCAACGGCTAAGGGGGCAACAGAGGAAGGATTGCCCCCCAGGCACGAGGGGGGCAGACAGAGATGCACGGCCCCGAGGGCCCACTGAAGGCGGCACAGATGAGGCGACAACCGTCGCTCGTGTGGCCGACGATAACGTGGCTGCAGCATAAGATGTTCGAATGGAAGCAGGATACAACCTTTCATATTTCAGTTTAGCCTCTCGATAAGTAAGCCGGTCCAGGGTCTTAAATTCCATTATCTTCCGCTCCTTATGAAGAACGGGGCAATCCGGCGAGCATGGAGAGTGGTGCTCCCCACAGTTGACACATACAGGCGGAGGCGCACATGGAGAATCGGGATGAGAGAGGCGTCCGCAATCTCGACATGTAGTGCTGGATGGGCAATGGGAGGACATATGCCCAAACTTCCAGCACTGGAAGCACCGCATCGGGGGAGGGACGTATGGCTTGACATCGCAACGGTAAACCATCACCTTGACCTTCTCGGGCAAGACATCACCCTCAAAGGCCAAGATAAAGGCACCGGTGGCCACCCTATCAGTCTTGGGTCCTCTATGTACATGACAGACAAAATGTACACCACGTCGTTCCAAGTCGGCTCTCAGCTCGTCATCGGATTGTAACAAGAGGTCACGATGGTAAATAATCCCCTGGACCATATTTAAGCTACTGTGGGGAGTGACGGTAACAGGGACGTCTCCCAGCTTATCACATAAGAGCAACGCTTGTGACTGGGCTGGGGAGGACGTCTTGAGGAGGATGGATCCATTCCTCATTTTAGACAACCCTGCCACTTCCCCAAACTTATCCTCCAGGTGTTCCACAAAAAACAGAGGCTTCGTCGTAAGAAAGAAGTCACCATCAGTCCTGCTGCAGACAAGGTATTGCGGTACGTAAGGCTCCCGCTTGGCACTAGTTCGGCGTCCCTCCCATGGCGCAGCCAACGAGGGGAACGACTGAGGGTCATATTGCGCAGCATCAAACTCAACTCTGCCTCGCTTAGAGACGCTGGTGGCCGTGCGACCACCAGCTTGGTGTGATTTATTGCGCTTCATTGCGCCACATCCGCCCAGATGCCACCTACTCCGAACGAGGGCTCTCCCCAAGGGCGCCACCCAGCCAAAGCAACGGGTACCTGGCCAATATCGCGTTGCCCGGAGTCCCCGTGCCCCAGACAAGATAGGCACATACTCCTTGGCATGCATGGGGAGGAAACAGCTCTGGCATCTGTAGTGCGATCCCTGCGTGGTCAGGGGGCTACCACCAAGAGGGTACATGACGACCCCACCACAACGGACTGGCTACCGTGCAGGATTTTAGGTGTTGAAAGGGTCCACAGTTGTCGTGGGCGCTAAGAAGACGATTGCGCACAAGACGAGAAGGAGACAACCCAGAAGATGTTGGGTGTAATCCCCCCCACACGACAATAGGTAACATGCAAGATGGTGGTGCATGATGGACCAATAGAAAAACACCACGTAAGGCGTCCTTCCCCAAATGGCACGCACTAACAACGGAAATTTGAAAAAAAAGGAGGTCAAACCCAAGAGGGGACCATCACAGAAGGCCGAAACGTTTGAGACTTCTTTTAGTCGCCTCTTTCGACAGGCAGGAATACCGCGGGCCTATTCTAACCCCCGAACCCGCAGGGGGGTGTTAGTTAATGGATTACATTCATTTTCTTTCTTATGTATGGCGGTGGTCTATGCAAATTTCCATTCTTCTCCCTTTCCATAAATACACTCCTGGAAATGGAAAAAAGAACACATTGACACAGGTGTGTCAGACCCACCATACTTGCTCCGGACACTGCGAGAGGGCTGTACAAGCAATGATCACACGCACGGCACAGCGGACACACCAGGAACCGTGGTGTTGGCCGTCGAATGGCGCTAGCTGCGCAGCATTTGTGCACCGCCGCCGTCAGTGTCAGCCAGTTTGCCGTGGCATACGGAGCTCCATCGCAGTCTTTAACACTGGTAGCATTCCGCGACAGCGTGGACGTGAACCGTATGTGCAGTTGACGGACTTTGAGCGAGGGCGTATAGTGGGCATGCGGGAGGCCGGGTGGACGTACCGCCGAATTGCTCAACACGTGGGGCGTGAGGTCTCCACAGTACATCGATGTTGTCGCCAGTGGTCGGCGGAAGGTGCACGTGCCCGTCGACCTGGGACCGGACCGCAGCGACGCACGGATGCACGCCAAGACCGTAGGATCCTACGCAGTGCCGTAGGGGACCGCACCGCCACTTCCCAGCAAATTAGGGACACTGTTGCTCCTGGGGTATCGGCGAGGACCATTCGCAACCGTCTCCATGAAGCTGGGCTACGGTCCCGCACACCGTTAGGCCGTCTTCCGCTCACGCCCCAACATCGTGCAGCCCGCCTCCAGTGATGTCGCGACAGGCGTGAATGGAGGGACGAATGGAGACGTGTCGTCTTCAGCGATGAGAGTCGCTTCTGCCTTGGTGCCAATGATGGTCGTATGCGTGTTTGGCGCCGTGCAGGTGAGCGCCACAATCAGGACTGCATACGACCGAGGCACACAGGGCCAACACCCGGCATCATGGTGTGGGGAGCGATCTCCTACACTGGCCGTACACCACTGGTGATCGTCAAGGGGACACTGAATAGTGCACGGTACATCCAAACCGTCATCGAACCCATCGTTCTACCATTCCTAGACCGGCAAGGGAACTTGCTGTTCCAACAGGACAATGCACGTCCGCATGTATCCCGTGCCACCCAACGTGCTCTAGAAGGTGTAAGTCAACTACCCTGGCCAGCAAGATCTCCGGATCTGTCCCCCATTGAGCATGTTTGGGACTGGATGAAGCGTCGTCTCACGCGGTCTGCACGTCCAGCACGAACGCTGGTCCAACTGAGGCGCCAGGTGGAAATGGCATGGCAAGCCGTTCCACAGGACTACAGCCAGCATCTCTACGATCGTCTCCATGGGAGAATAGCAGCCTGCATTGCTGCGAAAGGTGGATATACACTGTACTAGTGCCGACATTGTGCATGCTCTGTTGCCTGTGTCTATGTGCCTGTGGTTCTGTCAGTGTGATCATGTGATGTATCTGACCCCAGGAATGTGTCAATAAAGTTTCCCCTTCCTGGGACAATGAATTCACGGTGTTCTTATTTCAATTTCCAGGAGTGTACTAGAATACTCCTCATGAGGTCACAGGAAAAGTAATGCAGCCATTGCATCGTTCATGCACAAGATGCACTGCTAAATTCTTAGCCCACTCAAGAAAGATGTTGTATGTAGAAACACAACCGTCCTGTTACGACGATTATAGAGTCATGACAACCTAGTGGAACATGTCCAGTGACGCTGTGATAGTTTTGTTACTTCCAGGAATGACAGAAAATTACCTTTCAACGTTCCCATGATACATTGATGATATACCAATCAAAGATTCTGAATGAATTCCACTTTGGTGTGTAATCGACTTATCAAATATACGTTTACAGATAGTGGAGATTACCTTCAAGCAGCAACTACCAAACAGTCTCTGAGCCGTGCTGCGGCTCGCCTTCGTGCCATTGACAGGTTGGCGTCGTGTATTGGGATTGTCATCTCTCGTTTTCTTAGTCTGTTCACTGACTCCACTACGTTTGCTCGCTTTCTCTGTCCGTGAGTGGCAGCAGCGGCGTTTACCGATAGCAAGTACTGTGGTACTATCTTTGCAGCGACCTCTAGGACATCCATGTCGTGGTGTGTCAGGGCAGTTCGGTTGGGACCGATGGGATCCGCACAGCCCCAGGAATCGCCGGGATAGCTGGCAATACATGCACTACCCGATGGAAGGATGTGGTCGCGAGAGTGCACGACCACGTCAAGGACCGGATTCAACTAGTTTAAGTTGAATGCATCGTTAAATCTGAGTAGTGAAACCACCACCATTGTGTGTGTGTCCGTCCGCCGAAGTGACCTCATGGTAACAAGCCGTTAGTTGGCGATTCATACTGGGACGTTTACCTTGCCTGACTTGACCGAGGGCGACCGTTGGTTGGTCGTTCGGTCGGTCGTCTCAACGGACGACGTGTATTTGGTATTCCCACCGCTCCTGGGTTCTCTGTCTTTGTATCGACTTATAATTCGTCCTTGTTGCTCCACAGTGACTGGTGTTAGTATTGTCTGAGTTGTTTGCGGAATTGTTTTCGCGAATCCGTGTGTATCTAGTGCGGTTTTGAATGAGCAGTCATTTTAACGTTGTCTGCGTAGTGGATAGTGGACACGACTTGTGATTACCTCGGATTACTCTTGCGTTTGAACATGTTCTTTTGTATAATGTTTGTCGTTTTACGATGTCAAGAGTGTAGTCCACCCGTCAGCCTGGTATGGGATATTCCATCGTCGTATTGGGCATCGGACGTTAGGTAGATTTTGCGAAAGTGTTGGTCTTGCGTGTAAACTGCGACTGGTTTGAGTTGCCATCCTGTTAAGTGAGTATAACACTGGGTTGCTTGTCTCACCTTACTTACGTTTGAGGGACTTTCCCAGATCGACCCTTGGTGCACTGTCTGTGGATCACTCCCTTCTTACTTGGTCAGAGTATGTTAATTGTTTAAAAAATATTTTGTTTAAATTATTCCCATTGCTGCCTTCAGACGACTAGTGATTTGAATCTCTCCTTAATAAGGCCTTCCGCCGCCAGTGCAGCTTATGTTACACTCAGTAATTTTATGATTGTTTTAAAATTTATTTTAATATTTTTAACGTGTAATTGTCTTCCTGATTTGTAACTCAGGCCTTCAGCCATTATTCGTTCTGTGGTACTACTTGTGGCCTTCAGCCGACAAATAATTTGAATTCTTTCTTAATAAGGCCTTCAGCCGTCAGTGTAGTTTGTGTTACAGTCAATTCCTTTAAAATGATTGTTGAAAATTATTACCTTAAATAAAGTTTATGAGTTTACTGTGCAACCAACGGAAACTGGGGAAGGCCCCGTTCACACCTTTTCCTGCTTTCCCTAAGTCCAATGTTTCAGTCTGGTTGTCTACAATGCGAATTATCTATATTAGATATCACAAGGGCAATGTGGAGGCGGTGAACGCTGCAGTTGGTCGCTTGTTCCTTGAAAATATCTAAGCACCGTAAAGAGTAAGAGGCAGGAGCTCCCAGCTCCAAACTGGCACGAGAGTAACATTTTAACTCATCTGTCACAGAGATACAAACAGCTATACCTAACCCAGAACGACGTCTATAGAAATTTTGTCATCATAAGACGTCTTGATACGTTCAGTAACTAGTAGGATCTAGAGCTAAGAAATATAAAATACTATGGAGCTGCTACTGAAAATTCACAAATCTGTTAATGAAATCGTGTCACTGAACACTCTGCAACTGCGTTTCAGTCAGAATCTACTTTCACAGCCACATTGGTGTTTTTACGTTGTAGTTCGGTAGAGCTACTTGAGTATGACAGAACACTTCATATTTCATTATGGTAGCCATTCAGTGTATGGTATTATGATGAGAAACCAGTTCTGTTAGTGTAGTGCATGTTAATAGCGTTTCACGTTAGGTTATTGAACAAAATAGGCACAGATATCCCAGAAATTGTCAACTGTATATTCCACCTCGTTATAGAAAACCGTATGATGATGCGCAGGTAATTTTTTGATACCACGCATGTAGAGACTTGCTGATTCTGAGTTAACCCACGTTTAAAGTGCAGTCATCAAAACAAGACAAACAAAAACAAACAAACGAAAACAAAAAATAACTTTGTTGGTGGTTGATCGATAACGGGTGAGAAAGGTAAACACATGTGTATGCCAGATTAGAAGATGTGCGGTAGGTGCGTTTGCTAACCAAGCTGCTTGGTGTTGTCTTCCAGGTCGCATTTATTACTCTGCAACTGCAAGCCATCTCATTTGTTGAAAACAAATGTCAAGTTTGATGCACACGTCCCCTTGGAGCAGTTTGCAACAAAACATCTTATTTGTGCCACCAAATGTATATCAATAACGATATATTTTGTAGACAAATACAGGCCTTAGTTAGAGATAAAATTTGTTATGGCTTACTCACTATTTTCTCCTTACGAAGTTACCATTAGGTACTTCAAATCGCCATCATGCTCACTGGCTTAGGTTTATGGTGACCTCCTTAAATCTATTATGCCAAATGCCGGCATGAGTCCTTTGAAAGGGCACAGACGACTTCCTTCCCCGTCCTTCCCAGTTCGAGATTATGCTTTGTGTCTAATCTTGTTTTCCACGAGACATTGTACCGTAATACCCCTTTTAGTTTTTTAACCTCAAATATGACTGCTGGAGGCAAGGGTTCCATGAAGGCTATTTGTTCGTCACACTTGCCAGTTATCGGATACTCTGTCATTGACCATAGTAGTAAATAGTAGAAACGTCCTTCATCAATGCCTGTTTGTCTTCCTGAATGTGGCGAATAATTTATCTCAAAACGAACGTACTTGAAACGATAGAACTTGACTTTCTCGATAGCACTCTTTCCATACAAGACGTAGATGTTTCGAATTGCCTCCACTGCTTTCACCCTTTTATTAAACGCAAACAGAACACAATGTCACAAATTTTAGACCTTACTCCAATGTATAATGCATAACCGACGCTACTCGTAACGTCAAAAATGAGAAATAATAAAGTTGTCATGGCACGAGCTGTACCACAAACTTGAACAAAATAAAACCATAGTTATAGCAACATGCCACACAAAACCGCCACAGAGCATTCTGAAGCATAGTATTGTATCATACGCAATGTTACATAATGTTATGTGTGCTGGAGGTCATAGGCTCTCTGCCCAGTGCACCACAATGACTTTGATAGACGTCGGCCTGTATCAAACGGCCACTGGCTGATGGCGCTGAAATTGGTCTTACCATTACAGACACCCACGAACCATTTCACAAACATGTTTCTGCAAGATTTTTCTGTTACTGGCTTGCTAAAAAATGAACGAAACTGTTTCTGACCTTCCGTTAGTCTGATGCTCTTAGCCGATAGATGGAGAACGGCTTATAAAAAGAAAGGGAAAGTATGGATCTGATCTCACAGCCTTGGGTTTGTGCTGCATGACGTTGGCTACTAGACCACGAGTGGGATATTCACAAAAACAGCTGAAGTGGAAGTCAACGCATCTTGGCCGGAGTGGCCGAGCGGTTCTAGGCGCTTCAGTTCGGAACCGCGCGACTGCTACGGTCGCAGGTTCGAATCCTGCCTCGGGCATGGATGTGTGTGATGTCCTTAGGTTAGTTATGTTTAAGTAGTTCTAAGTTCTAGGGAACTGATGACCTCAGATGTTCAGTACCCCAGTGCTCAGAGCCATTTCAACGCATCTTACACCACAAACATATTGTCTTCACCTCTAGTAACGCCAAGTAAAGAACGCAGGATTGTGCCGTGGTTCCAAATCAACAATAAACATCTCCATCCGCTACTGAATGGAACAGAGATGGATTAGTTCCGGCTGTCGGAGGTGGATGTCGCTTCTATCAGAAACATATGTGAGGATATTAGCTCGTTTGATTAGCAGTTGCTTGAAGATCAAAAGCAGCAAAATCTAATTGTTTGAGAAGCTCAGTAATATATTTCTTCGAGATTTCATCAACATGTACACCCAATAGTCTGGAGCATTCTACCCTGTGTAATGACTCTTGCTCATGTGTTACATTAATAAATATTTTTAATATGAGTCTATTTCTTGTACAGGACTGAATATAGTGTGCTTTTCTGCAAATTTATGGAAGGTCCATTTTCTGCAAACCACTTTATAAATCTTTGGAACATGTCATTAAAATCTCGTTTGTTTCTTTCTCTGTTATGGAATTTATTATAACACTAGTGTCTCCTGTAAAAAGTTCCAATTCAGATTGCTAAATGTTAAGTGGAAGGTCATTCTGTAAGGGATAGGAGTGGACCCCAAATTGAACACTGTGGGAGTCTCTTCGTGATTTCTCCCCACTCTCTAAAATTTTCTTCCCTTTCAACGTTGTCTGAAGTATTCGGCACAACGTTTACATTATATTTCTTAAGTATGATTCAAACCAGCTGTTCATAAAACCATCAATTCCGCAAATCTCGAATTTTTTGAGAGAGTAACATAACCCACACAATCAAACGCCTTGGAAAAATCGCAAAAATATCAACTGGTGATATTTTATTACTTAAGGCTCGTACTATTTAATGGCAATGTATAAATAGCATTCACAGTCGACCAACCCTTCTGGACTCCAAACTGTGATATGCTGAGTATTTTTTTTTACTAAATTGTGACACTACTCTTCAGTAAATAAATTTTTGGAATGTTTTGGAAAAATATGTCTGTAAGGATATCCGACGATAATTATTTCACTTTATCTTCTCATCTTTGCCATGAAAAGATTTAACAGCTGCCTATTTTAACCCAGCTGGAGAAATTCCCTGTGCCAGAGACGCATTACATGTATCAGTAAGGGCTTCAATCATTAATCTGGAACAACTTTTTAAAATTCTGTTTGAGATTCCATCAACAAATGGCTTTGAGCACTATGGGACTTAACATCGGAGGTCATCAGTCCCCTAGACTTAGAACTGCCTAAACCTAATTAATCTAAGGACATCACACACATTCATGCCCGATGCAGGATTCGAACCTGCGACCGTAGCAGCAGCGCGATTCCGGACTGAGGCGCCTAGAACCGCTTGCCCACAACGGCCGGCTTCCATCAACACCATATGACCTTTAGTTTTTTTAAAATTCGTAGAATTCTATTAATTTCAGTGGAGGATGTTTGTGCTACTTCTAGTTGCATTAAGTTTCGTGGAATGACATTTTACATATATTCTCGTAATTCTTCAACTGAACCCTTTAATCATATTTTTGCTGCTGCATTTAGAAAATGGATTTTAAAAACATTTGAACTCTCTTCTATTGTCGTCAGTTCTTCCTTGAGCTGTAGATTGAACAGTAGGAGTGAAAGACTGTATCCCTGTCTTACATACACTATTTAATCGATCACATCACTCAAGGTCTTCGATTGTTATTGTTCTTTCTTGGTTCTTACACATATAGTTTATTACCCAACTTTCCTTACAGCTTTCTCCTATTTTTCTCAGAATTTCTAACTTCTAACACAATGTTAAACTGTCGAACACTGTTTTTAGGTCAACATATGCTATAAGTGCCTCTTGATTTTTCTTCAATCTTAATTCCAATATCACGTACAACGTCTTAACTGACTCTATGGTGTCATTACCTTTCCTAAAGCCAAACTGATCGTCATCGAACAGATCCTCAGTTCACTTTTCCATTCTTCTTTACATTAGTCTTGTCAGAAATTTGGACGCATGAGCTGCAAAGCTGACTGTGCGATAGATCTCGCACCTGTCTGCCCTTACTTTCTTCGGAATTGTTCAAAGAAGAGAAGCTCGTTTTGTATTACCGCGAAGTAGGGAAACGAGTGTCAGGGATATGATAAGCGAATTGAGATAGCAATAATTAAAACAAAGGCGTTTCTCGTTGCAGCAAGATCTTTTTTACCGAACTTCAATCACCAACTCCTCCTGCGAATGTGAAAATATTTTATTGTCGCCATCCTACGTAGGGCGGAACAACCATCATAATAAAATAAGGGTAATCATCTGTGCTCGTACAGAAAATTAAGAATTCATTTTTTCCTATGCACAGCCCGTCTGCTTAGCTGTTTGGCTACCATGAAGTTCGTTTCCCGGCCGGGTTGGAGATTTTCTCCTCTCGTGGATAGGCTGCTGTGTTGTCCTCATCATGATCTCAACATCAGCGACGAGCAACCGATGAGCAAGTCGCCCAATGCGACGGCACTTGAAATAAGACTTGTAACCCAGCGGCCGAACATCCCCGGACGCGGCCTCTCGGTCAACAATGCCACACGATCATTTCATTTCATTTCCTATGCACTCTTAGAGAGTGGAACGGTATGAAATATTCCAAAGGTGGTTCGAAGAACCCTTTGCCAGGCACTTGCAGAGAAGTTATCTGGATGCAGATGTAAATGAAGTCTTCCAGTCATGTTTCAATTTGTGATTCTTAAAATTGGACTCTCTATGTCTTCTTTGTAGACTCCAATTTCTTTTTTTATTACCTGATCAGGCAAGTCCTCCCCCTGTATATTTCAATGTACTCTTTTCACCTACCTGCTCTCTCCTCTGCGTTTAACAGTGGAATACCCATTGCACACTGAATGTTACCACCCTTCCTTCAAATTAACTGAAGGTTGCTTTGACTTTTCTATATGTAGAGTCATTTCACCCAGTGATAATTTCTTTTTCGATTTCTTCACATCTTTCCTGCAGCCATTTCGCCTTGGCTGCGCTGCTCTTTCTCTTTAATTCATTCCTGAGGGATTTTTGTTGCCGTTTTACTGTCTTTCCCTGAACATTTATCTACTTCCTTCTTTCGCCTATCAATGGAAGTATTTTTTCAGTTAATCAAGGTTTCTTCGCTGTTTCTGTTCTTGCACCTATATTGATCTCTGCAACATCTGTGACTGACCGCAGTCCAGAACCGCGCGACTGCTACGGTCGCAGGTTCGAATCCTGCCTCGGGCATGGATGTGTGTGATGTCCTTAGGTTAGTTAGGTTTAAGTAGTTCTAAGTTCTAGGGAACTGATGACCTCAGATGTTCAGTACCCCAGTGCTCAGAGCCATTTGAACCATTTTTTTTTGTGACTGATCTTTTCAGAGATGTCCAATCCTATACGCCATAAAATGTAATAGAATCCAATATCTGATTTCTGAATCTGTCTGACCATGATGTAACCCATCTGGGATCTTCCCATATCTCTGGGTCTTTTCCAAGAATACCTCCTCCTCTTGTGGTTCTTGAACAAAATATTCGCTATTATCATCCGAAATTTATTGCAGAACTCAATTAGTCTGTCTCCTCTCTTATTCCTGTTGCCAAACCCATATCCTCCCGTTACGACTTTCCGCTAGCCATTACCGTACAACCGAATTCCACTCCCGCACGGCTGTTGGATTTCCATCTCCCTGTACACACTGAATTACCCGTTACACGTCATGTTATATTTTCTTTATCTCTTCATCTTCTGTTTCCGACGTTGGCATGTATATCTGAACTATCATTACTGGAATTGGTTAGCTGACGAATATTATGAGAATAACACTGTCATTGAACAGTTCACAGTAGCTGACTCTCTGCCTTACTTTCCTATTCACATCGAATCCTATTCCCGTTACAGAATTTTCTGCTGCTGTTGATGTTACCCTGTATTCGTCTGACCAGAAATTCTTCTTTCCATTTCACTTCACTGTCCCCACAATATCTACATTTAGCCTTTGCATTTCCATTTTCAAATCTTTTAGCTTTCCTGCTACGTTCAGCTTTCTAATATTGGAAGCTCCGACACGTAGAATGTTATTCTGTAGTTGGTGATCCAATTTTTTTCTCGTGTTCACCTCCGCCTTGGCAGCCCCCTCACAGAGATGCAAATGGGGTACTAATCCTGAATCTTTTGCCACTGGAGAGATCTGTATTACATGCCACATGTCATGTGGATACATATTAAGTGTCTTTAATACAGTGGTTTTGACTGGCTTCTGTGTCCCCCATCCGGTGATGATTGCTGATTCTTCCGCTTTTTAGGGGCAGTTCTCCACCCTAAGGACAAGACAGTACCCTGAAACTCTGTCCGCACCTTCGCCCTCTGTGACTAGGCCGTCACTTATTATGTCAGAAGTCTTCGCTCAATATTACTGATTATTTTTATTCAAAATTCAGGCAGATACTGGGTTATAAACCAGACGCAGGGCCTTTTGATTTCTAGGATTGAGTGAAGCTACAAGCAGTGAGGAAACTGGACAGTGGATACTATATCCGTAGTGTGCGACGAGTTGAGAGTTTGGGTTGGATAGAAAGTAGGCTCAGGTAGTCGAAGCGGATAAGGTGACGTCGTCCCGGGAAATCCAAGTTCGAATGCCGGTCCGGCACAAATTTTCAGTTGTTGCCATTGGATTTATTTCAGTGTCCGTCATGTGTATATATGGCCGCTGAAACAAAAAATGGTGTCTGTGCTTTCATAGAGGTCAAAAATAACAGACACCACACGTGGTAACACTTAGCGGTAGCTCATGTAATATTACAGTCTTATGCAGTAATGATAATAGTAATGACCTTTTAAAAATTATGTAGATTCGTAACTGAAACACAGAGGAACTCTTTTGCTTCTGGTGTCGTTTCTGCTTATCACTGTGATTATTTTTCTGTTATGTTTCTTAAGAATGTTGAAAGGAAAGAACACTGAAAATCACGTATTCAGCGAGGAGTGGGAAATTAAGTAATCCTTTGTACACAATTCCGATGAAAGACGTCAGTGTTTAATACGTAATAAATGTGTAAGTTGAAACAAAGGTAGTAATTTTGCTCGATATTTCTCTTCACTCCGTGAATCAACACACGAGCGTTAATCTCATGACCGACTACGCCCTTTAATGAACAAGTTAAAAAAGATATGAAAGAACTACCTGAACAATCAAGTATTAAAGGAAAATATTTAATTGTGTCATGTGTTATGCGTAAATTAGCAAAAGATCCTAAATGCTTCAGTGATGGCATACTCTTGAAAGAATGTGCAATATATATGGCAAAAGCGTTTGGTTACGATGATGCCGCTCAAAATATGAAGAAGGCAGCCTATTTTATTTATTTCTGCTTTATGATACATCCGTCATTCAACCAGCGGTAGTTATAACTGCACGATTTGACATAAAACTTGCTACTTTGCTACGTAACACTGCAAAAAATCAAGTTCATGATTTGGACCGCAACATAAATATGAACTAAACAATTTGTTTGGAACCTAACGGTCGAGTGTATTATCGAACAGAACTCAGGTACTGTATTGTACTGTATGTTAACCGGGGGCCTAGAAACGACGGAGAGGCTCCGTCCCCGCCGCAGCCGCAGTGGTCCACAACCCCACGACGACTACCGCAGTCCACTTCATCCCTCCGCCGTCCCACACCGAACCACTCTTTCACGGTTATTATGCGGTTCGGCCCCCTGGTGGACCCCCCCCCCCCCCCACTCCACCGCAGGGAACGTCTCACACCCCACGGTGTAACCCCTATGTTTGCGTGCTAGAGTAAATGTGGTGTACGCGTACGCGGAGAACTTGTTTGCGCAGCAATCGCTGACGTAGTTTAGCTGAGGCGGAATAAGGGGAACCAGCCCGCATTCGCTGAGGCAGATGGAAAACCGCCTAAAAACCATCCACAGACTGGTCAGCTCACCAGACCTCGACACAAGACCGCCGGGGGGATTCACGTCGGAGACCAGGCGCTCCTTCCCAATCTGGAAAGCCGTGCGTTAGACCGCACGGCTAACCGGGCGGGCGATCTCAGGTAACTACTACTTCTTATTCGCATAATAATGACAACTTTTCTGTGGCGAAAGAGTTATTCGCATAATTCCTTCTTATGGAGACAGTAAACGGCCAGTCAGTTGCAAAGTAGAAGTTTTATTGAAATCCCTTTACCATAGTGTCACCGTTTGTAGAAACGTCTTATTCAGAAGGAAATACAGATAACCTTAGCACTTAACAGTTATGAACACAAAAACTTATTCCGACTTACTGGATTGCATTTTGGAGAGTTACGTTAAAAAACAGCCGAAAGGCGCCAGTCAGTTATAAAATTTCAGCTCTATAATAAATTAACACACGCACAACATGGTCATTGTCGCATAGTATTTCCTCACCAAAGTACAGCTAGTGCACGAGCGGCCACGGGCGCAACGCTTGCGCTAAGCAAAGCTTCTGCCAAGAGAGGCCATCAGAAGCATGCGCAAGGACGGGGCCCGATGGTGAATGAAACTTTATCATGCTAAACTTGCTTCAAAGGTTAAAATTAAAATTATGACGCTGAAACTCAGATCACATTTAGCTGTGTACACATTTAAAATTAAGGAAAGGTCAACAAATAAAATTTACCATTTAAAGAATATAACATGTTAAAAAGTTACATAGAACTATGAATAGTGCAAATAGGACCAATAGGAAAAGGAAGGGTGGGGCGGGGGGGGGGGGAAGAGGATGAAAGGGGGGAGGAATAGAGGTAGAGCGAAGGAAAGAAAGGGGGGATGGACAGCGATGGTGGTGGTGGTGGTGGTGGTGGTGGTGTGGTGGTGATGGTTGGGAGGGGGGGGGGGGGAGGGACAAGATGGTAAAACGTGTATAACTCTCAAATAAAAGTACAACATATATGAAGAAACTGCGAACGTCAAACTTATAGAAATATATGCTACATCATAACAAAGAAGAAACACAAGTACCATTAACATTAATAGGATATGCTACATCATAACAAAGATGAAACACAAGTACCATTAACATTAATAGGCTAGTTACGCTAGAAATAGTACTTCTTTATTTGTTGCAAATGCTTGTTTTGGCTAACTTTATTTCTTTTTTAAAATTACTCTTCATTCACGAGCGATTCTGATCTGTTGAGATATCTCTATTTTAGTAGCCTCAAGACAAATTTGAACGTTAACTATAAAATTATCTCCCACCTTAGAGTTATTTAGCTTAGATACAAAATTATATTTAAATCTGAGTGAGATTTTCACTCTGGAGCGGAGTGTGTGCTGATATGAAACTTTCTGGCAGATTAAAACAATAAAGTTTGGAAGGTAGGAGACGAAATACTGGCTGAAGTAAAGCTGTGAGGACGGGGCGTGAGTAGTGCTTGGATAGCTCAGATGGTAGAACACTTGCCCGCGAAAGGCAAAGGTCCCGAGTACGAATCCCGGTCCGGCACACAGTTTTAATCTGCCAGGAAGTTTCATATCAGCGCACACTCCGCTGCAGAGTGAAAATCTCATTCTGGAAACATCCCCCAGGCTGTGGCTAAGCCATGTCTCCGATGTATCCTTTCTTTCAGGGGTGCTTGTTCTGCAGTTTCGCAGGAGAGTTTCTGTAAAGTTTGGAAGGTAGGAGACGAGATACTGGCAGAAGCAAAGCTGTGAGGAGGGGGCGTGAGTCGTGCTTGGGTAGCTCAGATGGTAGAGCACTTGTCCGCGAAAGGCAAAGGTCCAGAGTTCGAGTCTCGGTCCGGCACACAGTTTTAATCTGCCAGGAAGTTTTATATTTAAATCATTTATAAATTTTAAACATTTTTACTGGCTGAGATCCAGCAACCGTACGTTATTTAATTACAGGATGTATGTATAGCCATCTCGGTTGCAACCGAGGTGGCCATACATATATCTTGTAATTAAATCATTTAGCTAATATGATGTAGTTAACACGAGAAATTCTCCTTTTTAATATCATATAGTACGAAAATTTCCAATGAGATCGCGCCACGCTGGGAGCCATCAATTAAGTGACATCAGTAACTAAATGAAATGAAACGCAAAAGGTTGTAAGATTAAGGGGTTGATGTGTGAATGGAACAGCTTTTCTCAGATGATTAAAACATGGAAGAAATGTGTTTATTTCAATATCGTTTATACAAACTAAAGCAAAATTACAAATCTCGGGGCAGAAGTGAAAGACGTGGCAGCAACTCAGCAGTTAATTGGATAGAGGGAGGGACGAATCATCTCACCATTACTCGTGATCATTCGTCGTGTGGTGACGTCGGCGGCAGGCGCTGCGTCGGTACGGCCGCTCTCCTCGACGCACCGCGTCTGTACGGCGAGGTCTAGGTACGGTCTCCTCGGTAACTACCCGTCCTGTGGTCGCGTAGCCAAATCAGCGTTAACACTGTGTCGGAAGGCGGATATTGGCGATGGATCTAACAGCTTCCATGTCCTCTTGCTTCTGAGCTGCCTCACAGACTGCCCTTTCCCTCCTAATCCCTTTCTTCGCTCAGCGGTTCCTCGATATTTTCTCCTCTCTCGGAGTTGTCATTGGCGGATTCAGTTTGCAATGCCGCCTAATGATTGATCGCCGTTTTGTGACTACGCATCTCCGTGCAGGGTGGGAATTTCCCTTCTTGCCGCCGCGCGGGATAGCCGTCTTGGCGTCTTGTCACGGTCCGCGCGGCTCCTCGCGTCGGAGGTTCGAGTTCTCCATCGGGCATGGGTGTCTGTGTTGTCCACAGCGTAAGTTAGTTTAAGTTACGTTAAGTAGTGTGTAAGGTTACGGACCGATGACCTAAGCAGTTTAGTCCCATAAGATCTGACCACAAATTGAATTAAATTAATCCCTTCTTGCTTGGGCTGGTGTGTCACTCGGGAACTGGCGACTTTCTCACGATTTCACCAGCGTTGCTGGCACATTCTTCCGATGTTTTCCTGCATTCCGAAGTTGTTGTGAGAGCAGCCATACAACGGTTCTTTGTAACCGCTCTCTCTGCGTGACGCCTGGGCAGACACATGTTTGTGCTTCGTCTCAGAGTCTGCTGGCGTCCGTGATTCATAAGGAACGTTCTTACTGGCCAGAAAAAAATCTTCTAAAGACGGCTGACTTCCTTCATACACTTGCCTGTGCGAATTCTAAGAGCTGTGTACGCTCCTTCCAGTGACAGTGGGGTGCTAGAATTACCGACACGTTCTTGCTTTCTAAAGCAGGTAAAACAACTGTTGCCAGACCAAAAAAATTCGCATGCCTTCGCTAATGCAGTCTTGACGTTCCATCCTTATGGCTGGAGGGGTTCATCAGTTTTCGGCACACTTCTCGTTGTCTGCCAGGCTCTTCGCAACGTGTCCACTCTTAAGAGAGGCGAGGACGTTGTGCTGCCCCTGAGTAAAAAATTCGCTCATATTTTATCAGCACAACATGTACGTAGCCTCAAAATACGCGAGGTGGTTGGATAATAAATATATAAATTTTATTTGTTAAAAGGAATTCTGTTATATGTTATAGAGCGCACGACAAAGTGGTGGGTTTGGCTGCCGATCGCGGTACAACAGCGACCTGACATCTAAAGAAAAAAGAATACAGAAGGCCAAAGAAGAGTTAATCATTTAAAACAACAATGATGTAAAAGAATAAGAATTTCAGTAGTATGTCCGGGGTAGGTCTGAAGTAGACACAGAGTTCGTCGTTTGTTCATGGTTAGGACACTAGTTCGTCGTTTGACGCTTAATTAAAATTATATCTTGCAGTAAGAGAATTTATGATCTGACTTACGCATTTACATCGATACATAAAGAAAGGAAAATTAGCAAGATAATATTGGATTCTATCTTGATTGGAAAGTTTGAAATTTGTCATCACTTACGTAAGGCTCATGTTTTCATTTAGTTCTGAAGAAGATAAGTCTGTTCTCACTTAAGGTGAGTGAACAAGCATATAAAGTTCGTTGTAGTAAAGGGAATAATTCTCGGTCGGAGATTGTTCTTATGTTGACTGAAATGGGAAGTTTTGAAGCTAGATGCTTCCAAATGGTTTATAAAGTAAGGACTGACCTGTCCTAGAAAGTAGAACAGAGGTTCAGTGTAATATCTGAAGTTAATTTCAGAATAAATTTTGTTTGGGTTGAAAAGTGACGCAGGTGATTTTGGTTGAATTTTTGTTGTCTTCGGGGTAGCAGTTCTATATTGTAAAATACGCGGACCTTTCAATTGATGAGAAAGTGACGACAAGCGTAAGTGAAGCCTCTGTCGTATATTGATTTCCTTTGATGAAAGGTGTCGGTATATGTATGGTATATTTGTTGGTGGTTGTGACTACTAACCCCTGTGGAGAGTGTAAACGATTGTGTGACTAAATCCTGGTCATTTCTTCTAAAGAATTTATACTATTGTAATAGTTGTTCTTCCCATTTCATACTGAAATAAGCAATTGCGAGTTCAATAACTGTGAGCACTTACGGTGATGACACTACTATTTGAGAGTAAGTAAAGTGAATAATTACCGGACATACTAAAAAAAATTGCTGGAAAAATATATTTTAAAAAGGGCTAGTAACCGCGAATGTTCAACGCCTGAGGAGGTTGAGTCTTGTACATTATTTCACACAGGGACAAAACTGGCAGTGGAGCTTAGTGATTTGTTTTTCTTTATTTTTGATTTATTATTCAATACCGAAAATAGGGATTTTTTTAAAATCTATTCCAGCAAAAGATTATATAACAACTGAAATTGATGAAACATAAAAGACTGAAATATTGTGCAACGTTCCTCAAGGACAATAAATTAACGTTCATCGTTAAATTAAAATCAAAGTTCCACTGGTGTCCGAACTTATTGTGTAGTTAGTTGATACTACTTATATTTTTGTGTCAATGTCTCTGACAATTTTAAATACAGAAATAATAATACAAATACTTCTGACGAGAAATGTTTAGGAACGTTTTTCTCTAAAGTGAAAAGAAAAGCATAAGATTGAATTTTGACAGTTACGATATAAAGCTTAAGCTGTCAGAGAGGTTAACTGTCTCTGGTAGAAAGATATATTTTATCACATCGAAACAATATGCAAACAGTAGTCATTTGTCTATCAGATCAGCTGATCGCAAATAGGCGTTTTTGTGCCGTTAATTTTCTTTAACGTTGATTTAACAATCTGATGGAAATAACGATTTCTTTTATTATCTAAAGAAATACATTTTTATATTAATCCTCTTCAAATACAGGGCACAGACATAGGATTGTTTTATCGTAAGCAAACATCACTTACAGATTGCAATACTCGGGTACGTAATATTTTGTGCGTCTATGCACTGAGAGTCCCACTAGTATCTATATTGGCATTTATTTGGGCGGAAGTTATAAGTAGGGCAGTAATTTGTGAATTTGTGATTTGCTGACTTGGAATTACAACTTTGTGAGTTTTTATTTGGGTGTTGAATTGAGGCGGAGCTGGACATCTTCTGAAAAGAAAAAAAAAAACTATTTATCCAATGTGTCGGTGTCGGATTAATTTTGTTGCATATAACGTACGCGTACAGGTTGCCTACTCTTTTCAACACTAACGGCCTAAATAAAACTGTGGTGTTACATTACTGAAGGAAGTAGTTGTTACCAAAGTGTAGGCCCAACGAACATACATTAGTTTAAAGAATCCATCTCTAAAGATTCTCTGTAGTGTACTCAGAAGTTTTCTTACACACTCCTGGAAATGGAAAAAAGAACACATTGACACCGGTGTGTCAGACCCACCATACTTGCTCCGGACACTGCGAGAGGGCTGTACAAGCAATGATCACACGCACGGCACAGCGGACACACCAGGAACCGCGGTGTTGGCCGTCGAATGGCGCTAGCTGCGCAGCATTTGTGCACCGCCGCCGTCAGTGTCAGCCAGTTTGCCGTGGCATACGGAGCTCCATCGCAGTCTTTAACACTGGTAGCATTCCGCGACAGCGTGGACGTGAACCGTATGTGCAGTTGACGGACTTTGAGCGAGGGCGTATAGTGGGCATGCGGGAGGCCGGGTGGACGTACCGCCGAATTGCTCAACACGTGGGGCGTGAGGTCTCCACAGTACATCGATGTTGTCGCCAGTGGTCGGCGGAAGGTGCACGTGCCCGTCGACATGGGACCGGACCGCAGCGACGCACGGATGCACGCCAAGACCGTAGGATCCTACGCAGTGCCGTAGGGGACCGCACCGCCACTTCCCAGTAAATTAGGGACACTGTTGCTCCTGGGGTATCGGCGAGGACCATTCGCAACCGTCTCCATGAAGCTGGGCTACGGTCCCGCACACCGTTAGGCCGTCTTCCGCTCACGCCCCAACATCGTGCAGCCCGCCTCCAGTGGTGTCGCGACAGGCGTGAATGGAGGGACGAATGGAGACGTGTCGTCTTCAGCGATGAGAGTCGCTTCTGCCTTGGTGCCAATGATGGTCGTATGCGTGTTTGGCGCCGTGCAGGTGAGCGCCACAATCAGGACTGCATAGTACCGAGGCACACAGGGCCAACACCCGGCATCATGGTGTGGGGAGCGATCTCCTACACTGGCCGTACACCACTGGTGATCGTCGAGGGGACACTGAATAGTGTACGGTACATCCAAACCGTCATCGAACCCATCGTTCTACCATTCCTAGACCGGCAAGGGAACTTGCTGTTCCAACAGGACAATGCACGTCCGCATGTATCCCGTGCCACCCAACGTGCTCTAGAAGGTGTAAGTCAACTACCCTGGCCAGCAAGATCTCCGGATCTGTCCCCCATTGAGCATGTTTGGGACTGGATGAAGCGTCGTCTCACCCGGTCTACACGTCCAGCACGAACGCTGGTCCAACTGAGGCGCCAGGTGGAAATGGCATGGCAAGCCGTTCCACAGGACTACATCCAGCATCTCTACGATCGTCTCCATGGGAGAATAGCAGCCTGCATTGCTGCGAAAGGTGGATATACACTGTACTAGTGCCGACATTGTGCATGCTCTGTTGCCTGTGTCTATGTGCCTGTGGTTCTGTCAGTGTGATCATGTGATGTATCTGACCCCAGGAATGTGTCAATAAAGTTTCCCCTTCCTGGGACAATGAATTCACGGTGTTCTTATTTCAATTTCCAGGAGTGTATATTGTGGATTGATTTACGATATTGATCTTGAGAGATCACAACTGTACATCAATATATTTCAACAGCGCTTATCGTTTCTACTGATTCCACAGCTAAGGAGGTAGATTGTACTGTGTTGTAATTGCCTATTGATACTATTATTTGAAAATCTGTTTGATACGCTAGTCGGGTAGTGTCGTCAATTTATGGTGTTATACCCTGTCAGTATCTTCTCTTGATATCTTCACCGGAATCTTCAGATACGTCACTCACGCAACCACAGCTCAGAAGTGGTGTGCTGTTTTCCTCAGAATTGATGTTGTGCTCTTAAAGTGATTATCTATTGCCATCCTCTTTGGCCGGTAATAACGTTTCTTCGGGGGTAGCAGTTCAACGTCTGCCCGGCTATCCACTGTGTGGTTGCAGAACGGTTCCAGTGCTCACTTCTCGGGAACTCGCCGCATGTGGTCCAGCCAGCTTTCTCTTGAGCTGCTAGCGGTGCGAGTCGGTGAAGGAGGATGGGCAGAGGTGTCACAATAGCATTTTCGTGATGTGAGAAACTTATAGAAGTTTTATTTATCACTTTTTAATAGGACTATGTTTACAATTATTGGTCACTAGTATTGCGGAAGCACTGAATTTAGGTGTTTTATTTCTCAGTTTGAGCAATTTGCGTTCGTGTCTGTCTTTAGCTTCACTTTAGCGGTTCAGCAACCAATCGTTAGCACTGTGCAAACCTGGCAGAGGTTGGCTATCCGTAACATAAGTATAGCTAATAGTGGTTCAGTTGTAGTCTTATTTATAGCTCCCAGCCTTTCTTATAGTCTCTTCATCCGGCTCTATTTGGGCTTATTGACACTCAAGGCCCTCGCCGGTGCTGGAAACATGATGGTTGGCTTACATCAGGCTCATTTGAATGGCGGTTTTAGCGTAGTCGTTTTTTCGTATTCCCTCTCATGGGCCGAGCACGGCAGATGTCTGCCTTTTAACTTCCCTTGGACGTGTACACTTTGAACTGATTTTAAGTGTGTTTCTGTTATCTATATTTTTTGACCTTATTTGCTTTTGCAAAACTGGCAGCTTTTTCACGGGAATTACTTTGCAGACTACGGTTTCATTTTTAATTTACAGTTACACTTGAAGATGGGGCTGAGACCCTGAACCCGAGGTAAAACTTCAGTAATAAAAATAACGGTACAACTGTAACGGAAGTTTCACCTATGAACAATATACACTACTGGCCATTAAAATTGCTTCACCAAGAAGAAATGCAGATGATAAACGGGTATTCATTGAACAAATATATTATACTAGAACTGACATGTGATTACATTTTCACCCAATTTGGGTGCATAGATTCTGAGAAATCAGTACCCAGAACAACACCTCTGGCCGTAATAACGGCGTTGATACGCCTGCGCGTTGAGTCAAACAGAGCTTGGATGGCGTGTACATGTACAGCTCCCCATGCAGCTTCAACACGATACCACAGTTCGTCAAGAGTAGTGACTGGCGTGTTGTGACGAGCCAGTTGCTCGGCCACCATTGACCAGACGTTTTCAATTGGCGAGAGATCTGGAAAGTGTGCTTGCCAGTGCAGCAGTCGAACATTTTTTGTATCCAGAAAGGCCCGTACAGGACCTGCAACATGCGGTCGTTCATTATCCTGCTGAAATGTAGGGTTTCGCAGGGATCGAATGAAGGGTAGAGCCACGGGTCGTAACACATCTGAAACGTAACATCCACTGTTCCAGGTGCAGTCAATGCGAACAAGAGGTGACCGAGGCGTGTAACAAATGGCACCCCATACCATCACGCCAGGTGATACGCCAGTATGGCGATGACGAATGCACGTTTCCAATGTGGGTTCACCGCGATGTCGCCAAACACGGACGCGACCAACATGATGCTGTAAAGAGAACCTGGATTCATCCCAAAAAAATGACGTTTCGCTATTTGTGCACCCAGGTTCGTCGTTGAGTACACCATCGCAGGCGCTCCTGTCTGTGATGCAGCGTCAAGGGTAACCGCAGCCATGGTCTCCGAGCTTATAGTCCATGCTACTGCAAACGTCGTCGAACTGTTCGTGCAGATGTTTGTTGTCTTGCAAACGTCCCCATCTGTTGACCCAGGGATCGAGACGTGTTTGCACGATCCGTTACAGCCATGCGGATAAGATGCCTGTCATCTCGATTGCTAGTGATACGAGGCCGTTCGGATCCAGCACAGCGTTCCGTATTACCCTCCTGAACCCACCGATTCCATATTCTGCTAACAGTCATTGGATCTCGACCAACGCGAGCAGCAATGTCGCGATACGATAAACCGCGATCGCGATAGGCTACAATCCGACCTTTATCAAAGTCGGAAACGTGATGGTACGCATTTCTCCTCCTTACACGAGGTATCACTACAACACTTCACCAGGCAACGCCGGTCAGCTGCTGTTTGTGTATGAGAAATCGGTTGGAAACTTTTCTCGTGTCAGCACGTTGTAGGTGTCGCCACCGGCGCCAACCTACAGTGAATGCTCTGAAAAGCTAATCATTTGCATATCACAGCATCTTTATCCTGTCGGTTAAATTTCGCGTCTGTAGCACGTCATATTCGTGGTGTAGCAATTTTAATGGCCAGTAGTATACATTAATACCCTGACAACGACAGGGTTTCTCACCAACTAAACTAATAAACTGCAGGGATTAATCCCATACGATTAATAATGTTGTCGAAACAAAATGATTACCTTTTAAATCCAATAAATGTTTATTACAAATAATCCACGCATTTGTGAATGGTGGCCTTACACAATTGTGTATTCAAATGAAAACCAAGTTAATAATAATTAGTGTAATGAAGCAGAGCAACGTAAAACGGAACACGTGCGTACAAAGTTCGTTTAACAGCCCATTAGTCACGAAATTCATTAGCACACACTCATAGTCTGACAGAACAATTTCTCACTGTTGACCGCGATATAAAAATAAAGTTTATTTCCCTAAATAACCATTACGATAACCAGCAAACAAGTCCATAACATACGAGTCTCAATATTAACCGCAGTGGAATAATAGTTAAAGTTCTCAGTTGCCTCAGGTATCATCAGTGAGGTTAAAATTCGTACGGGCCTTCAAACTCAGTCACAAGAAACCACCGTCAAGAGACGAATATCTCCAACGACGACAGACTATAGAGAAAAGACCAAAAGCGAAAGAACGTGTTTGCGCCGCTGCCCGCCCTTAAATACTTTCCCTCTCTACTGAATCCACGTTAAATATTTAAACAATGACCACCAAACAACATTAAATCTATTTTTACATACGTAAATATTATTAGAATGAACCTGCAATTATTATGAAGCTTTTGAGACTAGCAAAATTCCTAAACATGCTTTCCTCCGATTTTACCCTATGAATAGCTCTGATATAATTTTAAAATACGTATGGCTAGCTTGAAGAAAGTGCGCCCGTCTGGCTTGTAGATACAAGTTTTTATATGTAAATGTTTTACTTTATGTTAATCACATTTCCATACTCTACGTTATTTTCACTTCCACAACAATTTAATTTAACTTTTATTAATGGTTGCTAACATACATAATTATTTAAAGGATATCTAATAGTTGACTATATGTAGTCATTACTTGGGATTAGATGAGGAACTCGGCAAATCATGCCGTCTTCATACTACGTGTAGCCTGTGTGGGTTATGACTGTGGCACATTTGCATATCTGTATGTTATAAAATCGTCTATAACTTTTTATACATATGCGGGATTTGGAATGTAATCTAGTTTGATGTTTGCAGATGTTGTTAACTTTCATTTGATACTTCACGATGTGACCGCTCCAATGACTTAAATGTTACTGATTTCTATTGTTCGATGTATTATTCCAAATTAATAACTTTCTTAATACTGTTTGAAGAATCGTGCTTAAAGTTACAATGAGCGCATTCAGTACGACAGTTTTTATGATGTATTTGGTTTTATTGTGTCATGTTTGTAAGGTCTGTGATGTAGGATCCAAGAAAACGCAATATCTACCTGATATTTCGTCCACTATATACGTCACTGTTGGCCGATTGCACCAAGCTAGGTCAAAAAGCAAGGCAATCAAGGTCTCGTGCTCACAGTTAAAAGTATACCGGGCTTAAAATGTCTCGGTGGTGCAACAATGTTATTCATCGTGAGCGAATCGTTCACTTAACAGCGGTTAACTCCGTGTATTGTAATGTGCTTAAAACGTATATCTTCAGAAATTTCTTCTACAAATTAAGACTGATGCTTGATACTAGTAGGCTTCTCTTGACCAGGAATTCCCTCTCTGCCAGTGCCAGCCTGCTTTTGATGTCCCTCTTGCACCGTCCGCCATCTGTTATTTTGGTGCCTAGGTAGTGAAATTCCTTAACTTCATCTACTTCGTGACCATCAATCCTGATGTTAAGTTTCTAGCTGTTCTCGTTTCTGTTGCTTCTCATTACTTCGTCTTTTTTTGATTTATTCTCAATCCATATTTTGTACTCATTAGACTGTTCATTCCATTCAACATACCCTGAAATTCTACTTCACTTTCACTCAGGATACCAATGTCATCAGCGAATCTTATCGTTGATATCCTTTCACCTTGAATTTTAATCCCGCTGTTGAACCTTTCTTTTACTTCCGTCATTGCTTCTTCGAAGTATAGATTGAACAGTAGGAAAGAAAGACTACATCCCTGTTTTACAGTCTTTTTAATCTGTGCATTTAGTTCTTGGTCTTTTACCCTTATTATTACTTCTTGTCTCTTGTACATGTTGTATATTACTCGTCTCTCCCTATAGCTTATCCCTATTTCCTCAGAATTTCGAACATTTTGCACCATTTGACATTGTCGAACGTTTTTTCCAGGTCGACAAAGCCTATGAAAGTGTCTTGATTTTTGTTTAGTCTTGCTTCCATTATCAACCGCAAAGTCAGAATTGCCTCTATGGTGCCTTTACTTTTTCTTAAACCAAACTGATCGTCATCTAACAGTTCCTCAATTTTCTTTTTCATTCTTCTGTGTATTATTCTTGTCAGCAACTTGGATGCATGAGCTGTTAAGCTGAGTCTACGATAATTCTCGAACTTGTCGAGTCTTGCAAACTTGGGAACTGTGTGGATGATGTTTTTTTCCGAAAGTCTCATACTTTCTATACACCAGCGCGAGTAAATCGTTTTATTGCCACTTCCCCCAATTTGATTTATTTGATTTTAAGTCGTCCTAAGCTCTTCTAATCTATGATTCTAATACTGGATCCCCTATCTCTTTCGTATCGACTCCTGTTTGTTCTTCTATCATGTTATCAGATAGGTCCTCCTCCTCACAGAGGCTCTCATTGTACCCTTTCCACCTAACAGCTCTCTCCTGTGCATTCGATATTGGAATTGCCGTTGCACTCTTAATGTTGCCGCCCTTGCTTTTAATTTCACCGAAAGCTCTTCGGACATTTCTAAAAAATGTTTGGAAATTCCCATTACTGATTCATAGGACTTGGAGAGGGGAAAGAGTACCGGAAACGGTAGTCTGGAAACATGTTTGCTAGGTAGGCATGCAACAGGGTGGTCATGATGAGGTGGTTACGTGGGATCGGTTGATGTCATTTGACGTCCATTCTACCCCTCAGCCCTGGTTCGAGTTTCATTCATCCGTCAACGTGGTTGAGTCCACGTTTGAGAATACTCCGACGTGATCCTTGTGAAAGGCGAAGGTCACAGTTATGTAAGAGCTGCTCGTCGCTTTTATCGAGATCTTTCTCCACTACGTCTGACTCCATCGCACACCCCTTTCGTCACAATTACGCAACGGCTTTGACAAACGGCACCTTGACCGTTGGCAGGTGCTCCAAGGAGACGTCGTGCACCGGAACTGGAAGAGGCTGTACTGCATCACGTTGAAGAGAATCCGTCAACGAGTACACGAGCAACTTCTGTGGCTGTTCATGAATGGAAATGTAAAACAAGAGATGTATTGGGTCACAAATAATCAATTACTGTAAAAGTAGTCAATCTACCAACATGTCTCAGATGATAGTAGCACGGAAACGGTACGTTTTCGGACATCGATTCCAGTTTAAAATATTATGTACACATTCCCTTTAGAAGTCCTAGAAGTCTGTAATGGGAATTTCCGAACACCTTGTATATGCCGAGTCAGTCCTTCCGATAATCGCTTCTTTTTCGATTTCTTCACATTTTTCATGTAGCCATTTCGCCTTAGTTTCCCTGCACATCCTATTTGTTTCACTCCTGTGTCGCTTGTGTTTCTGTGTTCCTAAATTTCAGTGAACATGTCTGTACTTCCTTCTTTGGTCGATCAACTGAAGTATTTCTTTTGTTACCCACGGTTTCCTTGCAGATAGCTTTGTTGTGCCTATGATTTTTCTTCAGCTTCTGTGGATACCCTTTTTAGAAATGTCCATTCCTCTTCAACTGAACTGTCTACTGAGCTGTTAATTATCGCAGTATCTATAATTTCAGAGAATTCAAACGTCTCTCTTCATTCCATAATACTACCTTATCCCACTTCTTTGCCACTGATTCTTCCTGACTAGTCTCGTAAACTTCAGCTTACTCTGAATCATTACCAATTTGTGATCTGAGTCTATATCGCTCCTGGGTACGCCTTACAATCCAATATCTGAAGTCGGAATCTCTGCCTGACTATGATGTAATGTGACTGAAATCTTGCCATATCTCCCGGCCTTTTCCAAGTATAGCTTCACCTCTTGTGAGTCTTGAACAGAGTATTAACACCTGAAATTTAATGCAGAATTCAGTCAGTCTTTCTCCTCTCTCTTTCCTACTACCAAGCCCATGTTTTCATGTAAGCGTTACTTCTACTCCCTCCCCTGCAACCGCATTCAAATCCGCCATGACTATTAGATTTTTATTTCCCTTTAAGTAGTGAGAGAAATATATAATATACACTGTGCTGTCTTTTAATACATTTATTCACTTTATTGCTGACTTGAAAGCATACGAAAATAATACTTACCGTCATAATACAGGGTTAAGCAAGCAGAAAACAACTTTGAAAACATGAAAACCTGTAAGAGCAGTGAGTGCACAGCGCCATTGCTCAGGCAATGGATAATACTGCTGTGCGCTTATTGTTGTTCCATGTTTTCATTTTTCAATGACGTTTTCTGCTTGCTTAAGGCTGTGTTTTGGCGTTAAGTATTATTTTATTAATTTCCAAGTCAGCAATGGCGAATACTTTTCTGATTAAATTACATGTATGACATGTGAAGCAGTCACAATAGATATTTTTCCACTGTGAAGATGATGCGTGATCGAAACCGGCAGTGAATAATTGTACTGTAAGACAGCACAGTGTGTATCATGCATGTCTCCGAGTATATTGACGTTGCTCACAGCCCCTGAAAAAATTTACGTACTGAATTAACTGTTCAATATCTTCATACTTTCTTTTTTTTTTCATCTTCGGCTTGCGATGTCGACTCGTATAGCTGATCTGTTGTTGATGGTTTTGGTTTTCTGTCGATTCTGATGAGACCAACCCAATCACCGAACCGTCCACAGAGCTCAACGTCTATCCTATCTTCCTGTTCATAACGAATCCCACTCCAGCTGTATTTCTGCTGCTGTTTACATTGCGCTATACTCGTCTGACCGAAAATTCTTGTCTGCTTTTAATTGCTCTTCACTGACGCCCAGAAGATAGATTGAGCTTTAGCGTTTCCCTCTTCAGATTTTCTAGCTTGCCTAGCATGTTCAAACGTCTGACAATCCACCCCCCGACTCGTAAAACATTATCCTTTCGTAGGTTATTCAATATTTTTCTCATGGTCACGTCCCCATAGACAATTTCCTCTCGGAGACATGAATTGGGGTCTAGTCCAGAATCTTTTGCCAATAGAGAGATCATCACGACACTTTCTCGATTACAGGCCATATGTCCTGTGGATACACATTGTGTGTCTTTAATTCAGTGGTTTCCATTGCCTTCTGCGTCCTGATGCTGTTGACCATTGCCATTTCTTCCGCCTTTTAGGGGCAGCTTTCCATCCCAAGGGCAAGAGAGTGCCCTTAATCTCAGTCCGCGCCTGCGCCCTCTTTGACAAGGCCGTTGGCAGAATGAGGGCGACATCCTACGCGGGAATCTTCGGCGGCTATTACTGCTGATTTATATTCAAAGGTTATACATTGGCGGGATTCGAACTGAGATGGAAGACGTTTGATTACTAATCAAAGACGCTCCCTCTAGACCACATGGTTGATATGAATTGCAAGTAGCGGGTGTCCATACTGGTGTACCAAAGGACACGAGACTCAGACGGCCATAGACACGGGTTCCCAGGTAGATGCCGTGTTTCTTGACTTCCGCAAGGCTTTCGATACAGTTCCCCACAGTCGCTTAATGAACAAAGTAAGAGCATATGGACTATCAGACAAATTTGTGATTGGATTGAAGAGTTCCTAGATCACAGAACGCAGCATGTCATTCTCAATGGAGAAGAAGTCTTCCGAAGTAAGAGTGATTTCAGGTGTGCCGCAGGGGAGTATCGTAGGACCGTTGCTATTCACAATATACATAAATGACCTTGTGGATAACATCGGAAGTTCACTGAGGCTTTTTGCGGATGATGCTGTGGTATATCGAGAGGTTGTAACAATGGAAAATTGTACTGAAATGCAGGACGATCTCCAACGAATTGACGTATGGTGCAGGGAATGGCAATTGAATCTCAATGTAGACATGTGTAATGTGCTGCGAATACATAGAAAGAGAGATCCTTTATCATTTAGCTACAATATAGCAGGTCAGCAACTGGAAGCAGTTAATTCCATAAATTATCTGGGAGTAGGCATTGGGAATGATTTAAAATGGAATGATCATATAAAGTTGATCGTCGGTAAAGCAGATGCCAGACTGAGATTCATTGAAAGCATCCTAAGGAAATGCAATCCGAAAACAAAGGAAGTAGGTTACAGTACATTTGTTCGCCCACTGCTTGAATACTGCTCACCGGTGTGGGATCCGTACCACATAGGGTTGATAGAAGAGATAGAGAACATCCAACGGAGAGCAGCGCGCTTCGTTACAGGATCATTTAGTAATCGCGAAAGCGTTACGGAGATGATAGATAAACTACAGTAGAAGACTTTGCAGGAGAGGCGCTCAGTAGCTCGGTACGGGCTTTTGTTGAAGTTTCGAGAACATACCTCACCGAGGAGTAAAGCAGTATATTGCTCCCTCCTACGTATATCTCGCGAAGAGACCATGAGGATAAAATCAGAGAGATTAGAGCCGACACAGGCGCATACCGACAATCTTTCTTTCCACAAACAATACGAGACTTGAATAGAAGGGAGAACCGATAGAGGTACTCAAAGTACCCTCCGCCACACACAGTCAGATGGCTTGCGGAGTATGGATGTAGATGTAGATCCGGTGAAGGTGGTGGTGGTGACAGTCTCTATCTACAGGGGATACAAGTCACGGTTGCGACAGAAATAAGATAATGATAGACGAGGAGCTCAGCTTATGTCCCAACCCAGTACTAAAAGTCACTTATCTACGAGATAGGAGTTGCAACAGGAAAAGATTTGTTTGTCAACGAATTTTACAAAACAAAGTGCATCACATCCTCATTTGGAGCACAATTTCACCGAGAGATCCGTGTACATTACTGCTGCCGACAAATCGATTACAGTGCACTAAAGAACTCCAACAGTAGACCGTTCGAGGATTGGAAATACGTTGTCAGAAAAAGTCACGTTTATGCATGTGTGTGATTTTCAGCATTGTGTTCAACGTAGATTCAAGGAAGCCTTCTTATAGGAGCACTGGCTGCTTCACGTGGTACTGAATTGAGGACACACTTAGATGGTCTGGCGTTATTCCGATTCTTCATAAATGAGTCTATTTTTTGGGATGTCAGGTTAGTTGAATCCGAACTAACCAGTTCTGATTAGTGACCTGCTGCAAACGTAAAAAAACTGCATCTAGCGAAGAATTCGGGAGAAATAATTTCCCAGAAAAACAAGGAAATTGCAGAAACTTAGCCATTCATCTGGCTATTATGTTTGGCTCTACATATACTTGTGAAACTTATGTTCTCAAGTGTCTGTCGTACGTGGTCTGTTTACATCCCTGAAGCGGCTGTTTTTCTACAAAGGCTTTCGCTTGTATTGTCACAGTTACAATACGGATGATTTGAAAAATAGAGACAGGTGTCCAAAACTAGTTATCATTAAGAAACAAGAAAGATAATTCCTAATGCAACTTATGATGGAGCTACAAACATTTATTTAATTCATTTTTAGAAATGAACTATTTTTGAAGAAACAGTATCTCTCAAGGTCAACGGTCGCCCACCTTGAAGACGCTCTTCGCATAACTTGCTCTCCTCGTGAACCTAACATAAAAAAATGCTCAAGACCGCTGATGTAATTTCTCCCATTGATTTTTGAATACAGTTATGTCTCCCGATTGTTGTCCATATTATTTTCTTTTCTTCCAAGGACAAAGACTAATACGATAGTTTGGTTGGTTGGTCGCTTTGTACGTTTGTCATTGATGGTGAAGGTCATGATGACCATTTGGCTTTTCGTTAGTTTATGTATACGGCTGACTGGTCCTGCTTGCAACTGCCCCGATTTCCAGAACTGTTTACGAACATCTTGAACCTTACCTTTCAATGACAGGGCGTTGGAATGCTCCGGTAGCAGCAGCTGCCCTTATTGTACTTTTTTTTTCTCGTCCCTGTTTTTCCTGTGTGTTCCTTCCTTTTGCGTGATTGGCATTATTTTTGAAAAGCGACAGGGGGCGGAGGAAGGGGAGGTACCCTGGCCATGGCTCGGTATTCGACCCCTGCTCACTTTGACCATTACTGATTGCTTTTCGTAAAATGTATCTCCTGTTAGCGCTAATATGCAGATACTTCTGTTGAGCTTTTTCTAATTAACTCTGTTTTCCTATATGTAAACTTTGTCCTACTCATGTTTATGACATTTATTTCTATGTAAATTAACTGTACGTGTAGACTACTCAATAAACTGCTGTTATAAGCATAAAAAAGCGATGAAGTGCATGGCAAGAAACCGATAGATCTGGGGATCGTATCTCGGCCGGACCACGCATGAATGTTTCGTCTTCGTTTTCCTTGCCTTCACCTCTCAACGATGTGAGTAACCGCCAGAAACAACAAGTGGTTCGAACTGCAGCTTAAACCGTAGGTCCCCTTTCCCTGGTTGAATACCTGGGGTAGGTTAGGGGCACGGAAGGCGCCGAAGTAGCATGCAATAGAACGACTTGCGCCAGGCCATTGAGTCACACGAAATTGTTATTGTTACCTACGCGGAACGCTCAGAGCGCGAGCCCTACTCGCAATTGCCTCTTTCTTTTTTTTTTATTATCACACAGCTTCTTCTGTTGTTTTTTTTCATAGCATGCTGTTAAATAACGGAAGTTGTACATTATTTCCACCATTTTAAAATTAGGTGTTGAGGAGGTAGTAGTGACAGTACGCCTTAGATAAGTTCGTACCGACTAAGGTCCAAAGCGAGGGGAAAGATCCACCGTGGTATAACAATCATGTACGAAAGGTACTACGGAAACAAAGAAAGCTTCATCATAGGTTTAAGAGTAGTCGAATCATAGCTGATAAGGAAAAGCTGAACGAAGCGAAAAAGAGCGTAAAGAGAGCAATGAGAGAAGCATTCAACGAATTCGAACATAAAACATTGGCAAACAATCTAAACAAGAACCCTAAAAAGTTTTGGTCATATGTAAAATCGGTAAGCGGATCTAAATCCCCTATTCAGTCACTCGTTGACCACGATGGCACCGAAACAGAGGACGACCGAAGAAAGGCAGAAATACTGAATTCAGTGTTCCGAAACTGTTTCACTGCGGAAAATCGTAACACGGTCCCTGACTTCAACCGTCGCACGGACGCCAAAATGGAAAATATTGAAATAAACGATATCGGAATTGAAAAACAACTGCTATCACTTAGTAGCGGAAAAGCATCCGGACCAGACGAGATACCATTAAGATTCTACAGTGATTATGCTAAAGAACTTGCCCCCTTTCTATCAGCAATTTATCGTAGATCGCTGGAAGAACGTAAAGTACCTAGCGACTGGAAGAAAGCGCAGGTCGTTCCCATTTTCAAGAAGGGTCATAAATCAGATGCGAATAATTATAGGCCTATTTCGCTTACGTCAATCTGTTGTAGAATAATGGAACATGTTTTGTGTTCTCGTATTATGACGTTCTTAGATAATACAAATCTCCTTCATCATAACCAACATGGATTCCGCAAACAGAGATCATGTGAAACTCAGCTCGCCCTATTTGCCCAAGAAATTCACAGTGCCGTAGACACTGGCGAACAGATTGATGTCGTATTCCTGGACTTCAGGAAGGCATTTGATACGGTTCCGCACTTACGTTTAGTGAAAAAAATACGAGCTTACGGAATATCGGACCAGGTTTGTGATTGGATTCAGGATTTCCTAGAAGAAAGAACACAACATGTCATTCTTAACGGTTCAAAATCTGCAGATGTAGAGGTAATTTCGGGAGTACCGCAGGGAAGCGTGATAGGACCTTTATTGTTTACAATATACATAAATGACTTAGTTGACAACATCGGTAGCTCCGTGAGGCTATTTGCAGATGACACGGTTGTCTACAAGAAAGTAGCAACATCAGAAGACTCGTACGTACTCCAGGAGGACCTGCAGAGGATTAATGCATGGTGCGACATCTGGCAGCTTTCCCTAAACGTAGATAAATGTAATATAATGCGCACACATAGGGGCAGAAATCCATTCCAGTACGATTATGCCATAGGTGGTAAATCATTGGAAGCGGTAACGACCGTAAAATACTTAGGAGTTACTATCCGGAGCGATCTGAAGTGGAATGATCACATAAAACAAATAGTGGGAAAAGCAGGCGCCAGGTTGAGATTCATAGGAAGAATTCTAAGAAAATGTGACTCATCGACGAAAGAAGTAGCTTACAAAACGCTTGTTCGTCCGATTCTTGAGTATTGCTCATCAGTATGGGACCCTTACCAGGTTGGATTAATAGAAGAGATAGACATGATCCAGCGAAAAGCAGCGCGATTCGTCATGGGGACATTTAGTCAGCGCGAGAGCGTTACGGAGATGCTGAACAAGCTCCAGTGGCGGACACTTCAAGAAAGGCGTTACGCAATACGGAGAGGTTTATTATCGAAATTACGAGAGAGCACATTCCGGGAAGAGATGGGCAACATATTACTACCGCCCACATATATCTCGCGTAATGATCACAACGAAAAGATCCAAGAAATTAGAGCAAATACGGAGACTTACAAGCAGTCGTTCTTCCCACGCACAATTCGTGAATGGAACAGGGAAGGGGGGATCAGATAGTGGTACAATAAGTACCCTCCGCCACACTCCGTAAGGTGGCTCGCGGAGTATAGATGTAGATGTAGATGTAGATGATGGAAGATTCTTTGTGTACCACTGTCAGTTCTCCCCCCCCCCCCCCCACCCCCATTGCCTCTCACCCCTCTCCCCATCGTTCCTGTACCCGCCTAGCCTAGTAAGTTGCCGGTAAGCCGTCATGTGGGCTCGACTCTCTCTAATTTTATTTTCATGGTATTTCCGAGAGATATACGTCGCAGCAAATAACAAATTTGTTGAATCTTCTAGGAACCTTACTAATAAACCACACCATGATACAGAATATCTCTCTTGCAGCATCGGCCATTGATGTTGGTTGATCACCTCTGTGAAGCTTCCGTGGAAACTGAATGAGCCTGTAACGAAGGACGCTGCTCTTCTTTGGATCTTCTCTGTGTTCTCTATCAGTCCTGTCTGGTGCGGATTCCATACTCACGAGCAATATTCCATTACTGGTCGAACGAGTGTTTTGTAAGTTACTTCCTTTGTTGATGGAACACATTTCCTGAGGATACTTCCAATGAATCTGAGTCTGAAATCTGCCTTACTGACGCAATTAATTTTATGTGGTCGTTCTATTTTAGGTCGCTTCGTATCAATACTCCTGATATTTTATGGAAGTCACAGCTGCCAGTGATTGTTCTGCAATTGCCTAATCATACAATATTGAGCCTTTTTGTCTATATGTTCGATCCTCTGCGGGTCTTCCTCCATTTCACTACACTTTTCTAGAGTCGCGACTTTGATTTATACAACAACATCATCTTCGAAAAGCCTCATCGAATTTCCGACCTTATCAAGTAGGTTTTTTGAGGCATCACTCTTCTGACTGCTTTGATGCTGCCTGCCACGTGTTCCTCTCCTGTGCCAATCTTTTCATCTCAGAGAAGCAATTGCAATCTACGTCCTCAATAATTTGGTGAAGGTATTGCAATTTCTGCCTTCCTCTACAGTTTTTATCCTCTACAGTTCCCTCTAGCCCTCTACAGCTCTCTCTAGTACCATGGAAGTTATTCCATTGTGTAACAGAAGTCGTATTATCCTGTCCCCTCTTCTTGTCTGTGGTTTCCATATATTTCTTTTCTCGCAGATTCTGCGAAGAACCTCCTCATTCCTTACGTTATCTGTCCACCAAATTCTGAATACTCTTCTGTAGCACCACGTGTCAAATGTTTCGATTCTCTTCTTTTCCGGTTTTCCCCCAGTCCACGTTTCACTACCATACAATGCAGTGCTTTAAACGTACATTCTCAGAAATTTTTTCCTCAAATTACGGATTATGGTTGATACGAGTAGATTTATTTTGCCCGGGAATGCCAATTCAGCCATTTAGCCATCTAGACTTCACTTGACCGGGAATGCCCTTTTAGCCATTGCTAGTCTGCTATTAATGTCCTCCTTGCTCCGTCCGTCATGGTTTATTTGCTGCTTAGGTAACAGAATTTCTTAACTTTGTCTACTTTGTGATCCCCAATTCTGCTGTTAAGTTTCTCACTGACGCCATTTCTGCTACTTCTCATTACTTTCGTCTTTCTTCGATTTGCTGTGAACCCAATTCTGCACTCATTACACTGCTCTTTTCATTCAACAGATCCTGTAATTCTTCTTCATTTTCACTGAGGTTACCAATGTCACCAGTTAATCTTTTCATCAATATCCTTTTATCTTGAATTTTAACCCCGCTCTTGAACTTTTCTTTTATCTCCGTTATTGCTTCTCCGAAGTAAAGATTGAACAGTAGGGGTGAAAGACTAAATTCGTCTTGCACACTGTTCAATCCGAGCACTTCGTTCTTGGGCTTCGTGTCTTATTGTTCCTTATCGTTTCTTGTACATATTGCATATTAACCATCTTTCCCTATAGCTTACCCCTATTTCTCTTAGAATTTCGTACATCTTGCACCATTTCACATTGTCGAACTCTTTTTTTACAGGTCGACAACTCCCAAGAACGTGCCTTGATTTTTCTTCTGTCTTGCTCCCATTGCCAAACGCAACGTGAGAACTGTCTCTCTCGTGCCTTTACCGTTCCCAAAGCCAAACTGATCTTCATCTAACAGGTGTGATATGTAGTAAAAAGTAATGGTCGTGTATCATTCCCCTGGTACACCCCCGAGGTTACCTCTAGGTCTGAAGACTTCTCTCCGTTCAGAATGACATGCTGTGTCCTGCGTGTTAGAAACTCTTCAATCCAATCACATGGCCCGATATTATGTACGATAGTATTTTTTTCATTACAGTGCAGAACTATATCGAAAGCTCTCTAGAAGTCAAGGAACACGGTATCTCCCTAGACGACTGTATCTAATACTTTCTGGGTCTCGTGGATGAACAGAGAGAGATGGAATTCATGCGGTCGTTGTGTTCTGAAGCCGTGTTCGTTCCTACAGATTGTATGGTGCCCTTCGTATGACGGTAAAAAGAAATGTCAACATTAAAAATTTTGCTAATCGGAATTCAAAACAACTGCAGTGTTGTATTAATCCAAGGGTGAACAAACTGATACTTGAAGAGAGATTGGGGAAAGGAAAAAAAAAGTTACAAATAGTGGTCCCTACATGGAACCCAGGAAGATGAAATCTTGGCCATTTTTTCATAGAGGAAAAGAGACATTATTTAGTAATAAACTGTGAACTGTCGTTATTATAGAAAGTAAAATTTAATACATTTGTAAATTTAGAAAATTCGAACAATTGCGTCGAAAGATAAGTCGACATTGTGTTGTGGTCTTCAGTCTGAAATCTAGTTTGATGCAGCTGTCCTGTGGAATTATCTTCATCTCCCCATAAAACTGCGATGTATATTCGTTCCAACTTGCTTATTGTATTCAGCCTTAGGAATGCGTCTACAACTTTCACCCCCCCCCCCCCCTCCACACAGAAATACACATACAGATACACTTTCCTCCAAATAGACGAGTCCTTGATAACTCATGACATGTAATATAAACTTATCCTTTCTTTTAGTCAAATAAAGCAATAACTTTCTTTTTTACCCAAATCGATTCAGTACCTCTTCATCAGTTACCCAACGTATTCACCTAATCTTCTCCAGCAAAAATTTCTGAAGCTTCTGTCCTCTTGTTGTCTCTACGAATTGTTGTTTCGCTTCCATATATTCCTGACGAAAATTTTCAGAAAAGACTTCGTAAGCCTAAAATTTATATCAGATGTTAATGATCAATTTTTCACAAAAGCTTTTCTAGTTGTTGCAAGTCTATATTTTACTTCTGCTATTATTATATATTTAGCTACCAAACAGCGAAACTCGTCTATTTGTCGACATACTTCATATATCCTTAAAGGTGGGACTCTGAAATTGTCCATCTACATTATGGAGTTACGGAGTGAATCACTAACTATTGCCACCAAAAATAACTCCGAAAGTACGATAGTAGTTGAAAGTTTGCGGGAAAAATGTTACATGAGACAACGGAGGCCATAATATGACGTTGGTTTTTTGTTGCTAGTTGGGGTCGCTTCAAAGATATATAGGTCAAATTTGTTTCTTTAGATGGGATGCTACAGTTTGGTACTTATTTTCTGATGGGTACTATCGAGACGAATCCAATGGTGCGTAACAGTAAGATCTTTGAAGGTCAACGAAGGTCACAAAGGTGGCATGTATGTCCATTTACAAAAGGTGGTCGAAGTGATGACCATTAGTATCAATGCAGTGCTGCAATCTTCTTATCATGGAATGACTGGTATTCCTTATCACTCCGACAATTATCGAAGCACATGCTCTGACAATTCTCTCTCGTATATCGTGCAAATAGTAAACATTCGCCGAATACGGCGTATCCATCTACCGTGCCACTGACATGTAAAACACTATTCGGCGGTTTCGCAACACAACACTAGTAGGAACGGTAAGACTAATATTGTCGAATCAAGCGAATGTGAATGATGTGTTCCTTTGAAGAACAAGTCGATATGCTTCATCATTTACGGAGCATGCCAATGAAATTCAGTGAGGTTAGAGACTTATACGCTGAAAGGTATCCTCAACGTACTCACCCTACACGTGCACATTTAAATATTTTTTTGATTAATTGAGAACAACTGGATCTTTAACGCATCGGAAACATATCCGGTAAAGGTAAGTTACTAACTAGGAAACGGAAATTAGTACTCTTGCCACTGTGGTTCGAGATCCTTGTGTTAGTTCGCATCAAATAGCAGGGGAATCTGCCATGAGCCAGAGTAGTATCGTTCGTGTTCTGCAGCTCCATAAATATCATCCTTACCATATCAGTCTCTAGCAAGAATTAATGGGTACGGATTGTATGCGTCACATTGAATTCTGCCGATGGGCTCAACCTCAGATTAAGAGGGGTGACACATTTATGAATTTGATTTTATTTACTGACGAGGATACATTCACGACCATGAAAATGTTAATTTGCATAACGTGCGTTATTGGGCTACTGAAAATCCATGTTGGCTGCGGAAAGTTGCACACAAAAAACCGTGGTGGGTGAATGTATGATGTGCGAATCTGGAAGACATAATTATAAGCCCCTATTTCATCGAAGGAAATCTTAGTGGTGGGAAGTACACCACATCCTTGCAAGAAAAATTAGGTCTGTTATTGGAAGAAATACCTTTAGCAACAAGGAATAGAATGTGGTATCAACACGATGGTTGTCCGGCACCATTTTTCGCTGATGGCTAGAAATGAGTTGCGGAGACAATTCCCAAATCGTTGGATTGGACGCGGAGGATATGTGTCGTGGCTGACTCGTTCGCCAGACTTGACGTCTTTGTTTTTTTTCTTGTGTGGGATACGTAAAAGACGATGTTTATAAAGACATTTCAACTGCACCTGAAGATATGCGAGTGAGAACTGTCAGAACATTTGCTTCGATAAGTGCCGATGTGATGAGGAATACCACTCAATCCACTTTAAGAAGATTGCAGGGACTGCATTGTTACCAGTGGTCATAACTTCGAACACCTTCTTTAAATGGACGTTCATGCCACCTTTTGTCCTCGTTGGCCTTCAAAGACCTTACTGTTACGCGTCACTGGATTCGTCTCGATAACCGCTGTCAGAATATAAGTACCAAACTATAGCACCCCATTTAAAAAAACAAAGTTGACCTTCATATATTTGAAGCGGACCCGACCTAGCAACAAAAATCCAAAGGTATATTATGGCCCCCGTTGTCCCAAGCAACTTTTTTCCTACAATCTTTTCAGCTCCTATCATACTTTCGGAGTTATTCTTCGTGGCAATAGTTAGTGACTCACCCTGTATAACAATGAGAATTCGTCACTGTTTTTTGTTGAATGTCAACACTAATGTTCTGTGTTTCTGTAATTTCGAAAACTTCACACAGTGATTTGTATTTTTGAAAGATAAACCTGAAGCTCCACCTATACTGACGTGGAACCGGTAGCTGCGAATAAAGCACCTTCATTCAGCTATGTGGCTTTTGGAAACACTCTATCATTCTTGGCTTTTGAATTGTTATGATTTTTATGATAATTTAAATGGTTATTGAGTGTTGTTATTTGTTATTCATAATGTCTCTGAGCTGTGGTTTCCCTCCCCAGAAAGTTGTCTGTACTATACATATCGTTCAACTGATTTACCATGACCTTTTCAGCTCTGACAGAATAACAGTCTCATCTTCAAATCTGCCGTTGAACTGTAATACATTTTACAAATTTCTCCTTCATTTGCTTTACCAACTGCACTGTGTACATTTTAAATAACTTGAAGGATAAACTACAACGATATTTCACTTCTTTGTCAACTGTTTCCTCTGTTTCATGTTTTATGTCGGAATTATTTTAGGAAGACAGTTTTTGTCGCACCTCCTCTTCCTGGGCAGCATGAAGAGTAATTGATTTACACGGACCAAATGCACTCTGTACTTTCTAAACAGTACCGCTGCCCACAGTTTTGACAGCCACGTCGGAAGCAGTCTACCTCGCCCGCCGTGCAACTGTTTTTCCGCCCCCAAGGGCTGCTCGAGATTTAACGGCTGTATCGATACCCCAGATTCGCTCCTCCAGGCGCTCGAACACTGAAATTTCCCTGAGATCCTTGCGAAGTTTTACGACCAGTCTGGAGAGGCCCTTGCCATAAGCCTTCTTGCTCTGATTTACTTCCCCTATAATACTAATAAATATAGGCATACTTCCTGTGGAACAAATTGCGCTATAAACCGAAGCCGAAGAGCGGTTTGGCTTCATTGCGAAAACTATATTGCACTTCTCTGGGTGATTTTCTTTTGTGCCTGCAATACGTGTTCGGTTCTTGAAGTGAGACTTTCAACTTGAAATTTTTGCCTCTAATGTTTTTCTCATCTATGACCGTTCTCTAACGAAGAATGTTGAAAGATCAGTGATATAATAAAATCTGGATGTCTCAGAGCATAACAATCGTTAATTGGTTCTCCTCGCTCCTCCCTCAAATTCCTAGAATGTTGCTGAGCGTCCTTCGCCACTGTGCTACTGGAAAAACAAGGTAATTGCTTCACAACATTACCAATTTTATGTTAAACTTCATTAAAGCAAAGAAATACCTTCGTAGGGACTACCATTGTTTGGATAGCTTAAACTTTTGAAATTGTTGATATACAATAAACTAACAACAATTAATGTTATCCAGGAGAATGTCAGATCAAATAAGCCACGCAGCCCTTATTACATATGTTTATGGATCATTTCTTTCGATAATGTTGGCTGGTAGTTAATTCGGATCCAGGCGTCATGAACTATTTTCATGGGTGTTCATGAAAATATAACATTTTTACCTTGCCCTTCTTTTTAGTAGTAGTGAGGGAGCGATTTACTGTCAGTCGTGTATCGGTCGGAGACAGCTGCAACTGAAATGGTTCAAGAAGATTATAACTGACACAAATATAATGCAAATGTCATCTAGTTTTTCCAGATCTTTCTCGTATAATAATAAGAAATACTGATTATATCAGACTGACAATATACTCGTAAACTGATGAAATCAGTCATTCGCACATCTGAGCTCCTTTTGTTCATATAAGTGAAGAGTTTTCCGTCTGTCTTTTCTCTTGATTTCATGTTCCGATGACATCTGAAAGTTACTGCAACAGCGGGTAATTAACGAGCCAAAGAGTGATGGTTTATATTCCGACTTTAAACAGAAAGATTTGCGTTATCGCAGAGTGACGTGTCATTTAAAAATTACTGAAATACTATGGTACGGATCCCCTTATTTCGTCAGGGCGATGTGTGAGTTACATATCTGTATCATTCAGTCAAGTGTAACGAACGTTTGTACACTGTAGTATGTATATTGGTCTGAAATGAAAGTGGATGGAGAAAGCCGTGCAACAGATTTTCGTCATCGAGTAGCACCAATGAGGATGTGGAGCTTAATGTTATCGTCTGATGAACTTATGAGATATTGCAGCGGTTTAAAAGAAAAACGCCTTTTCATGCTGCAATTTATATTTTTATACAACTTGTGCACCCAGATGCGTATCACCTTATTTATAAGGCATCTTCAGTGGGCGTCCTGAAATATTACACGATTTTTTTCGTTTACACATATAGGATGTCGTCTGCGCTTATAGTTTACAGATTTAAAGTATTTCATTTAAGTTTTTATAATAAAATGTAAAGGTACTTACTGACCAGCGTCTAATTAGTTATTTTTAAGCTAAACAGTTTTCTAACATGCGAAAAACTGTTTGAAAGCTTACACTTTTTCTTGTGGTCACTGCTTTCTAAATATAGCATTGTAACAGCTATTTTATGTGTCTAGAGTGTCATTCGTTACTGTAAGTGTTGCCACCTTTTTCACGTTTTGCTTTCAGATGTTTTTTGTTTGAATATACATGTGTTAATGGTAGTTCTATGTATGTGTTTGTACTTTTTTATATTTATTTGTGTATTTTTCCTTTAATTTTGTTACTTTTTCTTTTTAATTTTTCATTTAATATAAATACAGAAAACTGCAACTAGTAACTTTTTTGAAATAGTTATTTATTCCGTGAATGATTTTCGAACCTTATTAGGCTCATGTCCACACGGTGCACAGGAGATTACATAGCTATTTCAAAGCGTAATGCTAGGTGCTGGATCTGTGACAAGAAGATGGAACAGTTAGTTAGTTAGTTACATGTTATACTGATGAATCTCATGGGAGCAGTTATGATGTGGAATGTGTCAAGTGCTTAAGAAATGCACACATGCATCAAGGGCTTTTTTTTAAAACTTAAAATTTTTATTACGTACCCCATTCCCATAAATGCATATATTATAACTATGGATTTATGTATCTAAATTGAATAATTCATCTATAGAATAGAAGGAGTTGTCAAGGAGATATGATTTCAATTTATTTTTGAAACTGTTACTGCTGTCTGTCAGTCATTTCATTTCATCTGGTAATTTATCGAAAAGTTTTATGGCAGCATATTTTATCCCTTTTCTGTGCCAAAGATAGGTTAAGTAGAGGATAGTGTGAGTCTTTCTTTCTTCTGGTATTATAATCATAAATGTCACTGTTGTTTTTAAACTGGTTCCGGATGTTGAGAAAAAATTTAATTACTGAGTAAATGTACAGTGAGGCTCTTGTAAGAATTCCTAACTATTAAGCAGATTCCTAAGAGATGTGTCACTATCAGCCCCACACATTATTTTAACCACTTCCTTTTGAGCAGCCTAAGTGTTGAGTTACCCCAAAACATTATTCCATATAATATCAGAGAGTGAAAGTATGCAAACTATATTAGCTTCCTAATTTCTATATCCTCAAAATTAGCAATTATTCTGATTGCAAAAGTTGATGAAGTTAGTCGCTTTAGAAGATACAAATTATGAATTTTCCAATTAAGATTCTCAACTATATGAACACCCAAAAACTTAATATGCTCTACCCTGGCTACTGACTTCTGTTGATGTGTTATATTTATTGAAGGAACTGTACTCCTTGCAGTAGAAAATTGGATGTAGTGTGTATTTCCAAAGTTCAGAGCAAGCCCATTTGCAGAAAATCAATCAATAATTTTTTCCAAAGACATTATTTGTATCATTTTATATTGGAGTATCTTTTACTGGATTAATAATTATGCTTGTATCATCAGTAAACTGTGTCAGTTTACCTTCTTGTTTCGGATAAGAAGGAAGGTAATTCACATATATCATACACAGAAGGGGACCCATGATCGAATCCTGTGGAACACCTAATGTAATTTCACCCCATTTAGATGAAGTCAGGAAACTTCCTTAAACCATTTACTCCATGTTAGGAAACTTTTTGCTTCCTGTTCTGTAGGTATGACTTAAACCACTCATATGCTGTCCCATTTATACCACAGAATCAAAATTTCTGTAACATAATGTCATGGTTCACTCAATCAAATGCTTTGGATAGGTCACAGAAAATTCCTATTGGTAAAATTTTACTATTTAAAGACTATGTTTAATACATTGCCTTGAATACTTTTTATATGCCAATTTAGATTATAAATTCAATTTTGTGCATACTGTAACAGTATGAGCGCCTTTTTTGTTAATATCCATCTGTCTGTTTGGCAAGACATCACTCGCTTTTAAAAATAATGCGTATATATATATATATATATATATATATATATATATATATATATATATATTGAAATTTTAAACGTTGTTATTGGCTGTAGTCCAGCAACCGTCTGTTAAATTAATTACAGAATGTATGTATAGCCACCTCGGCTGCATAAAATTGTTGTCAATTTGACCATTGTTTCGACAGCTTTAAGGCGGTCTTCGACAGAATAAAATATAATGAAAGGACTCAGAAATACAATATTCTTAATAAGATTACTTCCATAAAATGTACAAACAATGTACTTACATGTAGTCACACCATATGTGAAAAACATCTGAACAAAAATGCTCTTGTCGAATTGAAATTATCACAAGAATAAATATTAAACTGTAACAATATAACACATCTGTCAATTGGAATAAAATGTTCCATCGACATACAAAGGCAGTCACGAGGTCGGTTAGAGCCAAACAACTGCATCAAACCGCCGCCACCGTCAGGTAGACAGCTAACAGGCCAAGGCAGCCAGGAGTTGGTCACGAAAACAGATTCGCGCCATCTAGCAAGAAGTGATCAAATTACAGACAAGAGCAAATAAGGCACTGCGTAGACAATTTAACATTGCAGGCAACAACAGGAATCAGTTCCAAATATACATGAAAATATAAAACTGGAAGGAAAGCGATGTTTAAGAGTCTACATAGAGGAGAGTATCGCCATTCAGACCATTTTTAATTAGCGGCTCTATACCTTAAAAATAGTTTTTATTGCGTAATTGCTACTGTTCGTTCGGAAGGAGACCGTCTTTCAGATATAGATGTTTAAAAATCTCTAGCTCTTCTAAGACATTAAACTTAAAGCCATTTTTCTCCAAGTGCAAGGTATGGACATCTTTTACATCGTTAGGATTATGTCCTGCAACTAACAAATGGTAAGCGAAAGCTGAATTCTGAACATTGGTGCCTTTTTTGCCGAGAAGCTATTCCTTAAATCTTGTCGAAATAGCTCGGCTTGTTTGGCTTATGTAATAGGCAGGACAATTGACTCAAATAATTTTGTAGACACCAGAATTCTGCAGAGGGGAAAGCGTAGGTTTGAAGTAATGTATAATGTTACTTTTTAAAGAATTATTAGTGGAGAAGGCTACTGTACAGTTATATTTATTTTGAAGTAAACGCTATATCCTGTAAGAAATTGGACCCAGAAATGGTATAGAGGAAATATTTTTCTTATTAGAAAGGCCTAAGGTGGTCACTCTCTTATTGGTTTTCCCACTACAGGTACTATCTGCTATAGAAGGACCATAGCCACTATTGGCAGCCGCAGTTTTAATCAGATTGATTTCAGAATTGAGATTTTCAGAAGAAAGGGGTGTGGAGGTGGCTCTATGAATAGCTGAATGAAAAGAAGGTCGTCTTACGAGAATGCGGTTATACAGACGTGAATGGAATAATTTGATCAGAACTGGTTTCTTTATGGAAGAAATTGAAGCTAACGTTATCGTCTACTATCGTAAGAGTGAGATCTAGAAAATGCAGTTGCCGGAAATCATTTTCGCGTTTACAGGTGAGAGAAATATTTTCACGAAACTCGTTGAACATATTAAAAAGCGTATCAATGCCGTCATTAGGCCCTTTGTATATGATCAAAATGTCATCGTCGTATCTAGCGTATGAAAGGATGCCTACAGTTGACGCTGAAAAATTTTACTTCTAAAGAATTAATGAACACATCTGCAAGGATTGCTGCTAAGGGGTTCCCCATTTGCAAGCCCATATAATTGCTGATATAGTTTTCCATTGAATTCAAAATAATGGTATTTTACTACAATATGGTGTAAGTTCATGATGTAGGTGATTTGCTCGTCAGATAAATCTTTTTTGAAAGAACGTAAATCATTTTATACTATGTCTATGGCCTCAAGTACCGATACATGTGTGTAAAGATTTTTATGTCAAAGGAAATTAATCTCATATCTTTAACACAGTGAACGCCTTTAATTTTATTAACTAAATCTTGACTATTGGAAACAGAATAATTGCTACGGAAAAGGAACGATTTTTTTTTATATATCTTGCAAGACTTTGTCTAAGTCGTGATAAGCACTGTTCGTACTATTGGGGGATTCATGTTGATTAGCTTCTTTTTATGGAAAGGTTTAAGAAGAGCCTTGCCGTCGTTAATAGCGGTTCTGACTTCGTTCTGAAAAGTTGGCGTGGGGTCCTCGTGTAGCTCCGAAATATCGTTTTCCTGAAAGAACTGTAGAGTTTTTGCAAAATATTCTTGTTTGCTAGCAATGGCAATGGTATTACCCTTATCAGCCTTTGTTGCCAAAGCGTCTTTTTTACAAGTTTGGTATTATGGTTTTAATTCCTTTTTGTCAGAATTAACAATATTACGAGAATTGGTTAGTTTTTTGCTGACAGTATTACAATCATCATGTGCTACTCTAGTTTGACGGGAAGTGTCGATTTTTAGACTGTCTAGGCCTGATTTTCAATCAACAAGAAAATTTTCAAGTGCCTTTTGGCTGGATACCTGACAGATCCCACCTTTTCAGCAGTTGGAGGGGCAACAGTCTGGATGACTGACTGATCTGGCCCTGTAACATTAACCAAAAAAGCCTTGCTGTGCTGGTACTGCGAACGGCTGAAACCAAGGGTAACTACAGTCGTAATTTTTCCCGAAGGCATGCAGCTTTACTGTATGGTTAAATGATGATGGCGTCCTCTTGGATAAAATATTCCGGAGATAAAATAGTCCCCTATTCATATCTCCAGGCGGGGACTACTCAGGAGGACGTTCTTATCAGGAGAAGGAAAACTGGCGTTCTGCGTATCGGAGAGTGGAATTTCAGATCCTATAATCGGGCAGATGGGTTAGAAAATTTTAAAAAAGGAAATGGATAGGTTAAAGGTTGATATAGTGGCAGTTCGGTGGCAGGAGGAACAAGACTTCTGGTGAGGTGAATACAGGGCTATAAATACAAAATCAAATAGAGGTAATGCAGGAGTAGGTTTAATAATGAATGAAAAATAGGAGTTTGGGTAAGCTACTACAAACAGCATAGTGAACGCATTATTGTAGCCAAAATAGGCATGAAGCCCACGCCTACCACAGTAGTACAAGCATATATGCCAACTAGCTCCGCAGATGACGGAGAGATTGAGTAAATGTATGATGAGATAAAAGAAATTATTCAGATAGTGAAGGGAGACGAAAATTTAATAGTCATGGGAGACTGGAACTCGATAGTAGGAAAAGGAAGAGAAGTAAAAGTAGTAGGTGAATATGGAATTGGGGGGGGGGGGGGTAAGGAATGAAAGAGGAAGCCGTCTGGTAGAATTTTGCACAGAGTATAACTTAATCATAGCTAACACTTGGTTAAAGAATCATGAAAGAAAGTTGCATACATGGAAGAGGCCTGGAGACACTGGAAGGTTTCAGACAGACTACATAATGGTAAGACAGAGATTTAGGAACCAGGCTTTAAATTGCATGACATTTCCAGGGACAGATATGGACTCTGACCACATTCTATTGGTTATGAAATTTAGATTAAAACTGAAGAAACTGCAAAAAGGTGAGAATTTAAGGAAATGGAACCTGGAGGTTGTAGAGAGTTTCAGAGAGAGCATTAGGGAACGTTTGAAATAACGGGGGAAACAAATACAGTAGAAGAAAAATGGGTAGCTCTGAGAGATGAAGTAGTGAAGGCAGCAGAGGATCAAGTAGGTAAATAGACGAGGGCTAGTAGAAATCCTTGGGTAACAGAAGAAATATTGAATTTAATTGATGAAAGGAGAAAATATAAAAATGCAGTAAATGAAGCAGGAAAAAAGTAATACGAACGTCTCAAAAATGAGATTGACAGGAAGTGCAAAATGGCTAAGCAGGGATGGCTAGAGGACAAGTACAAAGATGCAGAGGCTTATCTCACTAGGGGTAAGATAGATACTGCATACAGGAAAATTAAAGAGACCTTTGGAGAAGGGAGAAGCACTCGTATGAATATCAAGAGCTCAGATGGAAACCCAGTTCCAAGCAAAGAAGATGATGCAGAAAGGTGGAAGGAGCATATAGAGCAGAGGTTCCCAAACTGGTGGGCCCCCTGGGTGGGGAGGGGGGGAGGGGGGGGGGGAAGGGGCGTGATGTGATGATGTTGCAAGCGGGGCGCGGGTGGCGTTAGCGGTATAAACATAATATTTCTTTTTAATATCGATATTATAATAAAAATGAATGTGCAGGTATTAATGATAGATTATGGTGCTAAATGCAATCGTTTAGCGTCCCACTTCCCGCAGTCCTATCTCAATAACCTATCCTAGAATATACAGCTTTTGAAGATAACGTTTAGAATGTCACGTTTAGAATGTCACGTTTAGAATGTCACACACAGAAACTCTCAAAATTACGAAGGCTATATGCGTTAATTCTAATATATCATATTTGTAAACAAATTACTTCTGACAATTGGAAAACAGAAAAATCAGGTATTAACTATTCCGTACATTTGTACACATGAACTGAACGTAATCATGTTATAACTTTTAGCCGCAGTAGGCTGTGTTCATCAGAGTAATAATCACTTATACCGCGTAACTGCAAAAATACCGTTTTATTACCCTGTCAACCCGCGGATCCCCATGTGATGCGATTACAGTGACTTTAACAAGACTGTATACGCTTCAGATGAACTGGCGGGTTCGTAATTTGGACGCCAGGGTTATGCCCTTTGTCACCAGAAAAATGTGCACGACGTGAATGCGAAACTAGTACAAGTGTTCGTTCTGAGCATAGTACTTCACGCCATTCTGGAACCATTGTCGTGAGTGTTAACAATGAAACATAACCCATCTAGGTAGACAATGAAGTCCATTAATGAAGGGTTTTTTTTTCGGTCAGTGCTACAGCTCTTTCATTCGGATTACTTATCTGACAAAACAGTTATTTTTCTCCTGCCTTTTTGAAATACGGCATAATTTCGTTTGAAATTAGTGTACGTTCTTTGCTGCGACAATGGCTTCTTTTGGTACGAGTACAGAGATAACTGCTTGGCAGTGTGCACAGTTTCCAGTGATGTGTGAGGTGTATCCATGACCTTACTTAATTACTGTGAAATTTGACAACCAATTCATTGATGTTATCTCAAAACTTATAACGTTTCGTTTATAAGTAACGAATGATAGGGGCACGGAAACGATTTTCGCATAAAACCCCATGCTGCACTGCTCAGAACAGCACCGCAGAACGGGTAGCAAATTCTTAGGGTGCCTGTGGGCTGTTTCCACCCTAATCCGGGAAAAGCCCGTTTCTCCCAGCAAGAGCCCTGCTCGGCCACCAGGTCGCAGACAGACAGTGCAATGACTACCTGCGCTGCAGCTGGGCTTCCCCGTTCTTCGCCCCACTCCTCACAGCCAGTCATCTGAGGTGCCGACAGATGACAGTAGCTTTCCTTTATTTCAGTTGGTTGCTTGCAGTTGTTGACACATCAGATGTACTGGATTTTGCTGAAATCGCGTTGAATCTTTGACAGTTGTGCCTCAGTAAAATCAGTGTTAGTGCGAAATTATACTGTTAACTTATTGTTTTCTTTTTACTTCACCATGAGTGTCGTGAAAAAACGTAAATATAATGACGATTATATCAAATACGGTTTTGCTTCTATACAAAAAAATGGTGTTGACCAGCAGCAATGTGTTATTTGCTATGAGGTATTGAGCAATGATTCCATGAGACCTTCTCGACTGGAACGCCATTTGTGAGCAAAGCATGGTGCATTGAAAGAGAAGCCGAAGGAATTTTTTGCTGTGAAATGTGATAATTTGAAACGGATGAAGTTGGACATTGCTGGATCCTTCGCTCAGACATCAGAAAAGGTACTGGAAGCCTCTTATGAGTTATCGCTACTTATTTCAAGGACCAAGAAAAGTCATATTATCGGAGAGACACTAGTCAAACCCTGTTTGTTGAAAGCTGCTGATATCGTTCTTGGGTCAGAAAGTAAACAAAAAGTTTCACAAATACCGCTTTCTGACAATACTGTGAAACGTCGGATTGATGATATGGCCGAAGACATACAAAACCAATTAGTTACGGCCGTCAAACAATCGCAATTTTTCGCAATACAGTTAGACGAGAGTACCGACGTTGCGAATTGTTGCCAACTGCTAGCTTTCGTTCGCTATATAGAAAATGAAGCAATTAAAGAAGAGTTGCTGTTTTCTACAGAGTTAAAGACAACTTCAAAAGCAATTCATATAATAGTTCAAATGGCTCTGAGCACTATGGGACTTAACATCTAAGGTCATCAGTCCCCTAGAACTTAGAACTACTTAAACCTAACTAACCTAAGGACGTCACACAACACCCAGTCATCAATTCATATAATGGCAGCCGTCTCTGAATTCTTTTGTAAAAATGAGTTATCATGGCAGAAACTGATGGGCGTATGCACAGACGGCGCCCCATCAATGCTTGAATGTCGCTCAGGATTCGTGCAGATGCTCAGAGAAAAAAACCCTAGTGTCACTGCTATCCACTGTGTAATACACCTTCAAGCATTGGCAGCTAAGACACTTCCAAAGGAACTCAATGATGTCTTGAAATTGTGCATCAAAATCGTGAATCAAATTAAAAAGAGTGCGATAAATTCCAGGTTATTTACGGCTCTTTATGAAGACTTGGGAGCAGAGTATAAAACACTTTTATTTCATACAGAAGTACGCTGGCTGTCAAAAGGAAATATGCTAGGAAGATTATTTGAACTTCGAGACGAAGTGATGCAGTTTTTGGAAAATAACAAACAAATTGTATTGTATGTGGAGTTTGAAAAGCCTGGTGTTCATGTTGCATTGGCTTATCTGTCAGATACTTTCGAATCTTTAAACACATTGAATTTGAAATTTCAAGGTGGAGAGTCAAACATAGTTTTTAATCGGGATGCCATCAAAGTGTTTACTGATAAGTTGCAACAATGGAAACGTAAAATTTTAGCCTGCAATTATTCCTGCTTTCCCAGATTGTTTGGAATCCTGGAAGAAGCCCGATTTCACAACGATTTTAAGGATACCGATACTAAGAGTAAAATATCGAACCATTTGCATCACATCATTGATGAATTCGAATGATACGGCTGTGATGATAAAATTTATTATAGGTTAGCGACGGGTCCATTTCACGTTGAAGTGGATGTGTTTCCAGACAGACTACCAGAGGAAGTCTTAGAAATTAAAAATGATTCTGCAGCGAAGTATGACTTTGAGAAGATGGATAAGCCTTTATTTTGGGTGAAATATCTCACAGTGTATCCCAGCGCAGCAGAACAAGCACTGAAACTGTATTTACCATTTTCCAGCACTTATTTGTGCGGAGAGCATTTTCAGCAGTAGTGGCGATAAAAAATAAGCTTAGAAGCAAACTCAGTATTGCCAATGATTTACGTTGCGTAGTTTACACTATTGAGCCAAGAATTCAAAATCTTGTAAGAAATATGCAAGCTCATCCTTCACATTGATTTATTTCTTGTCATATGTGCGTGGAAATAATATTTTTATAATAAATACGTCACATTATAAGAGAACTTGTTATTTTTCTCCTAACTATCCGTAAATGTAGGTAATACTGTAAAATTATAAAAAACCATTTCGAAGAAACAGTATAAAATAAAAATAGCGAATCTGATTTAAATATAAATACTGCATGTGATCCTTATGGATTCTGATGTTACCTGTGGTATTTTATTTCAATTAATAATAGTATTTCTTCTGGATGAAGGCACAGAGAAAGTTTATCCTAGATATGGCAAACGAAGAGTAGTCCTAAAATCGTATACTGGTGAAGAAATTATGTGCAGCAAGAGAATGTAATCAAGGTAAGGAAGTTGTTTTATTCATATTTTTAAAGTTCTGTGTAGTCTGCGAAATTATTTCGTAAAACTTATTTTTTATTTTTTGTCTGGTTCTAAGAACTGGGCGTTTGTCGCCGTTCGGTAACTGTCGTCCTTGACATAAATACCAACCTATGCGCAATGACAATGGGGAGCGCTATAGGCGTACAAATCAGTGATGTTCGTTAACTCCGTGACTGAGTGACTATGTTTGGCAATGAGTGAAAGTAATAAGCTACACTCAACTTAAAATAATGGCCGGCATCCACTAATCTGCAAAGGTCGCAAATATTTTTCCTTGTTTACCAAGGACTTTCTTTACTTTTGGAGTGGCTTATAATCACTAGACTAGACTGATGACGTAATAACTGCGACTCGATACATTAACAGCCCATCATGTTACATGATGTCACCATCACAAATTTTTCAATAGTTTCTTGATAATTAATAAAAATCTCTATATTTTTTAGGGGGGGGGGGGGCACGGAAGTTTTCTTTTCGGCAGAAGGGGAGCGTGTCAAACAAAAGTTTGGGAACCTCTGATATAGAGGGTCTATACGAGGGCGATGTACTTGAGGACAATATTATGGAAATGGAAGAGGACGTAGATGAAGATGAAATGGTAGATATGATACTGCCTGACCAGTTTGACAGAGCACTGAAAGACCTAAGGAGAAGCAAGGCCCCAGGAAAAGACAACATTCCATTAGAACTACTGATAGGCTTGGGAGAGCCAGCCCTGTCAAAACTCTACCATCTGGTGAGCAGGATACATGACACAGGCACAATACCTACAGACTTCAAGAAGGTATATAACAATCCCAATCCCAAAGAAAGCAGGTGTTGACAGGTGTGAAAATTACCGAACTATCAGTTTAATAAATCACAGCAGCAAAATTCTAACACGAATTCTTTACAGACGAATGGAAAAACTGGTGGAAGCAGACCTCGGGGAAGATCAGTTTGGATTCCATAGAAATGTTGGAAGGTGAGGCAATACTGACCCTTCGACTTATCTTAGAAGACAGATTAAGGAAAGGTAAACCTACGTTTCTAGCATTTGTAGACTTAGAGAAAGGTTGTGACAATGTTGACTGTAATGCTCTCAAATTCTGTAGGTGGCAGGGGTCAAATACAGGGAGCGAAAGACTATTTATAATTTGTACAGAAATCAGATGGCAGTTATAAGAGGGCATGAAAGGGAAGCAGTGGATGGTAAGGGAGTGAGACAGGGTTTTAGCCTATCCCTGGTGTTATTCATTCTGTATATTGAGCAAGCAGTAAAGGAAACAAAAGAAAAAATCGGAGTAGGAAATAAAATTAATGGAGAAAAAAAATTTTGAGGTTTGCGGACGACATTGTATTTCAGTTAGAGTCAACAAAGGACCTGGAAGAGCAGTTCAACAGAATGGACAGTGTCTTGAAAGGAGGATATAAGATGAACATCAACAAAAGCAAAAAGAGGATAATGGAATGTAGTCAAAAGGTGATGCTGAGGGAATTAGATTAGGAAATGACACACTTAAAGTAGTACACGAGTTTTGCTATTTGAGGAGCAAAATAACTGATGATGGTCGAAGTAGAGAGGATATAAAATGTAGGCGGGCAATGGCATGGAAAGAATTTCTGAGGAAGAGAAATTTGTTAACATCGAGTGTAGATTTAAGTGTTAGGATGTCGTTTCTGAAAGTATTTGTATGGACTGTAGCCATGTATGGAAGTGAGATATGGACGGTAAATAGTTTAGACAAGAAGTGAATAGAAGCTTTGTAACTGTGGTGCTACAGAAGAATGCTGAAGATTAGATGGGTAGATCACATAACTAATGAGGAGGTACTGAAAAGAATTGAGGAGAAGAGAATTTTGTGGCACAACTTGACTAGAAGAAGAGATCGGTTGGTAGGACATGTTCTGAGGCATCAAGGGATCACCAATTTAGTATTGGAGGGCAGCGTGGAGGGTAAAAGTCGTAGAGGGAGACCAAGAGATGAATACACTAAACAGATTCAGAAGGCTGTAGGTTGCAGTAGTTATTGGGAGAAGAAGAAGCTTGCACAGGATAGAGTGGCATGGAGAGATGCATCAAATCAGCCTCTGGACTGAAGACCACCTCGACAACCTGAGGCATGACTTTACACGTTAAGCCTTTCTCTAATAGCGACATCTCAGCTTTTGTAAAATTAATGTCAGCTTAATTTAAAACTGGGTCATAGAATGTGCGATCAATTTTTTAAAACTAGGTGGATTACATGATTTTACGGGTAGAAGGCATTGCAGTTTGCGTAGATTCTTTTCGTGTCTAATGAGAATGATCTCTCTACAGTTTTCTAATTATTCCTTAATGTGAAACCAATGATTATTACTATGAATATTATAATGGGACTTAGAGTTTTTCTTATTAATTCTAAATACAGGTAATATGCTTTTCCGTTTAAAACATCTTTCTTAACATACAGAGAACTTATTTTTCCAGACACAATTGTTTGCACTAAACGTTTGAAAGTATTTGGTTTTTTTTTGCACTGCTTGAAGTTCAGATATCACTTCACATAATTAGGCACAAATCCCCTCGCTTCACATTGTTTATTGAAATTAATTGTCACACCTGTATTCAGAATTTTCATGTTCAAGTCTTTGTATTTCGTCACAGCCTTAGAGACCACGGCTGGTAGGATCGTTATTGGCTGACTAGGCTTCAGCATCCTTTCGTATTCTAGATAGGTCGATGACATTTTGGTCATATACAAAGGGCCTAATGACGGTATTGATAGACTTTTTAATATGTTCAACGAGTTTCATGAAAATATTTCTTTCACCAGTAGACGCGAAAATGAGTTCCGGCAACTGCATTTTCTAGATCTCACTCTTACGATAGTAGACGACAACGTTAGCTTCAATTTCTTCCGTAAGAAACCAGTTCTGAGCAAATTATTCCATTCACGTCTGTACACCCTCATTCTCGTAAGATGACCTTCTTTTCATTCAGCTATTCATAGAGCCACCTCCACACCTCTTTCTTCTGAAAATCTCAATTTGAAATCAATCTGATTAAAACTGCGGCTGCCAATAGTGGCTATGGTCCTTCTATAGCAGATAGTACTTGTAGTGGGAAAACCAATAAGAGAGTGACCACCTTAGGCCTTTCTAATAAGAAAAATATTTCCTCTATACCATTTCTGGGTCCAATTTCGTACAGGATATAGCGTTTACTTCAAAATAAATATAACTGTACAGTAGCCTTCTCCACTAATAATTCTTTAAAAAGTAACATTATACATTACTTGAAACCTACGCTTTCCCCTCTGCAGAATTCTGGTGTCTACAAAATTATTTGCGTCAATTGTCCTGCCTATTACATAAGCCAAACAAGCCAAGCTATTTCGGCAAGATTTAAGGAACAACTTCTCGGCAAAAAAGGCACCAATGTTCATAATTCAACCTTTGCTGACCATTTGTTAGTTACAGGACATAATCCCAAAGATGTAAAAGATGTCCATATTTTGCACTTGGAGAAAAAGGCTTTAGGCTTAATATTTTAGAAAGCTAGAGACTTTTAAACACCTGTATCTGAAGGACGGTCTCAGTCTGAATGAATAGTTACAATTACGCAATAAAAATTTTCTTCGGGGTATAGAGTCTGAATGGCGATACTCTCCTCTATGACGATTGCTATAGATAATTTTCCTTTTAGTTTTATATTTTCTATGTACATTTTGAACTATATTTCATTTATAAAATATGACCGTTACGGTATGTTGTAATTTTTATGCACTGACTCCTGTTGTTGCCTGCAATGTTAAATTGTCTATGCAGTGCCTTATTTGCTCTTGTCGTTAATTTGATCACTTCTTGCTACATGGCGCGAATCTGTTTTCGTGACCAACTCCTGGCTGTCTTGGCCTGTTAGCTGTCTAGCCTGACGGTGGCGGCGGTTTGATGCAGTTGTTTGGCTCTAACCGACCTCGTGACTGCCGTTGTATGTCGATGGAACATTTTATTCCAATTGACAGATATGTTATATTGTTACAGTTTAATATTTATTCTTGTGATAATTTCAATTCGACAAGAGCATTTTTGTTCAGATGTTTTTCACATATGGTGTGACTACATGTAAGTACACTGTTTGTACATTTTATGGAAGTAATCTTATTAAGAATATTGTATTTCTGAGTCATGTCATTATATTTTTTAGGTAATCCTATGTCAGTTTTGTTCTGCCGAAGACCACCTTAAAGCTGTCGAAACCATGGTCAAATTGCCAACAATTTTATACAGCCGTGGTGGCTATATATATATACTTTAATAAAGTAATATGAGTGTATCTTAAAGAAGGTCAAGTATCATGCCTTTGTTGGCAAGACGAAATATGTGGAGGCCTTGTTTGCAGAATGATTGTGCTGTGCAGTATGTGTGGAAAAGCTGAATTTGTTCAGGTTGTTTGGGCAGAATGCGTCCATGTGCTCTTTAAATCTTATTGCGAAGCATTACCAGATTATTCAATGTAGAACCTTGGACATTTGTTGCAAATGAATTTGTATATGGCTGACCTATGATACTGTTGTATAATGGTTTTTTACTGTTTTGTTGGTAAAGAGGGTTTTTTTGTGTTGCATGTGTTGAAGACGTTGACAATTTGGTGAGAAATTTTTCCTAGGAGAAGCCGGCTTAAAAATGTGGACTTCTGGTTTGTGGGTGGTTGGTCAGCAAATATTTTGTTTAGTTTGCTTGTATGAATTAGTATAGCTATTATAGTAAGATTGTACCCATTGCTGAGCGCAAGTGGTTTAATGATTTCTATTTCTTTTTGTCTTTCATTTGTGTCCTTTAGGGTTTTATGCAAGCGATTAACCATCGTTCAGAAGAATGATTTTTTATGTTGATGTAGATCAAAAGAAGACTTTTGTACAGTAATACTGGTGGTTGTTGGGTTTCTGAAAATTTGAAAGTTATGCTTTATATTTTTATTTGAGATTTTAAAATCAAGATGGTTAATTTCTACTGGTGTTTCATGTTCTACTGCGAACAGAATTTTGTGGTGTAATTTATTAAGCCCTTTGACTAGATTTCTGTAGTGTTGGCAGTTAGACAACACTACGCACACTAATTGAGAGAGGAGACCGAAATGCACGCGTTAAACTCACGCAGGCTGGCGTGAAGTCTGAAACAGGATATGTAATGAATGCTATAAAGAAAAGTACGTAGCTGCTGGAATACTTAACTTTAATCCATCATTTATATACATCGCTCTTGATGATAAATGCTTCATAAAATATATAAACGGTTAATGGCGCCTTGCTAGGTCGTAGCCATTGACTTAGCTGAAGGCTATGCTATCTATTTCCTCTGCAAATCAGGGAGTCTTCGTCCGTGTAGTCACAAGCAAAGTCGTCCGTACAACTGGGGCGAGTGCTAGTAAGTCTCTCTAGACCTGCCGTGTGGTGGCGCTCGGTCTGCAATCACTGATAGTGGCGACACGCGGGTCCGACGTATACTAATGGACCGCGGCCGGCGGTGACACCACAATTTCCTAGTTCTTTTGTTGTTCCATTGAACGGACTGAGTCATTAGCATAGCGTTTGTGATAAAAATGCTATATTTCAGCTGAATTTGGGCTCTAAAAAGTTATTCTCAAGATTGTTAATGTATATGCCTGCTAGCAAGCCTGCAAGACTACTGTTTTATCCAGTGCATCTTCCTGAGTGTAAAACTTGTTGTTGAATAGGATATAGCTGTGTGATGATACAAACTCTAGGATCTTTATGAATTTTTAGATTTCAGCTCTGGTCATTGTTCCATGTTGGAGTATGTTGTTTTTTATCATAATCATTGTTTCCTTGACAGCTATGTTTGTATATAAATTGATTAAGTCAAAGGATGCATATCTAGCTATTGCTGGGATGGGAATATCTTTTATGCTATTGATGAGCTCATAACTATTTTTGATGGAGAAATTATTTTCAAATGCATACACCTTGCTGATAGTTATTAGGTTTCCTGATGATTTTATAGCTTAGATTATTGACAGAGTTCACAATTGGCCATGTCAGATATTCTGATTACTTTGAATTGCAGTGAAGTATGTACCCCTGTGGCCGTGCGATAGAGAGATTACATGGAAATCATGTGTGGAGCGCCGCCAACACCCTCGATCAGGCACTCCGGTTTTGTTGAAATAGCGCTTCAACAGGCGGCGTAGTGGTCAGCACATCTGCCTAGTGAGCAGGAGACCAGGTTCGAATCCCAGCCTTGGTACAAATTTTAATTCGTTACTGCAGTCTGCATATATACATCATAGATGTCTGAGATTTGGAAATGTCTCTGGAACCATATACTTGCAGTTTCATTTGAAATGGCTGTGTCTTGTAGATAAAATGTTTGCTACCTGTGGTCAGGAAACTTGTCGTGATTTCGTCTATAGTACTGTCAATATGTGATCCATGTATAACTCTTTTTGGTTCTGAAATGATACCACTTTACATCGCATCCAAATATTTTTACGATTCCAAACACAAATGATTTTCAACTTGCATATATTGGGAATGAGTACCACAACATTCAGAGTATAACAATATTAACCTTTCCTCATTCACACAGAAGTGATAGGAGCATGACAATTTGGTCTTGTAACCATGTACTAGAATGCAGCATCTTTCCACTACTGATGCTTATATGGTGTCGTTTCCGCTCTTATATCAACTCGTTACAGCCCTCGCTACAAATTATTCCATCTGCATAATACTTTTGTTATTTCTAAGTGTATGTGTGTCGCCATGTATCTCCCTCTCTTCTTTCTTATACATACATAAGAAACCCCACATATTTTTTAACGGGTCTGTGAGCTCTCTGTTTTAAACGTAAATCTCTTAGTAACTTTTTGAGAGCAGATGATGTTGTGACTCTCCCTTGGTACAAACTCGTAGCTTTCTGGGAATGTATCGAATATATCTCCAAGCACTTTGATCTAGTGCTTACGCCACAAAAAAATTCATCTACTTCCTAAGTATAAATACAGATATACTATATAGCCTTGCTGTACAAAGATTTAACCACGTTTTTGACGTTTTACCATTTTACCATATTTTTTCCTAATTTCCAATTATTGCCATATTTTTCCATGTTCTATATGTAAATCTACAAGTGTATATATGCTCACATTACCATCCACCTGTGATGCAGAGCCCCAACCCAGCCATGGTATCAACAAACCATACTTCTCTCAAATGTCGGCACACCTAATACTATGTGCCAAAGCCAACACTGAAAACATATGCTGCGCGGGGTAGCCGCGGGATCTAGGGGGCTTCACACGGTTCGCACGGCTCCCCCCGTCGGAGGTTCTAGTTCTCCCTCGGTATGGGTGTGTGTTGTCCTTAGCGTAAGTTAGTTTAAGTTAAATTAAGCAGCGTGTAAGCCTAGGGACCGATGACCTCAGCAGTTTGGTCCCATAGGAACTTACCACAAATTAAAAAAAAAAAAAAAACATTTTGCATGTAAATGGAATCCTGTGGAGGTAGAGTGTTGACATTATTCTGTTGTAAACACACACAAACGCATTCAGCTCATTTACTGTCAGGGTAGATCCATCGGTCAATTATTTAAATTATTGAACGTTGAAATTGGTTACGCTGACTCGTGCTCATATAAAATGCACGGAAAGATTTATAAACACTCCTCACAGAGTGCTATTGGTAAGAATTTCGAATTTTTGTCGCATTTTTTATAACGCATGTCAGAGTTTAGTAGCGTGTTGATACAGTCGTGTGCCTCTATCTCAAGGCTCCACAATTGTGTGTTTTTCTATGAACAGAGGGCAAAGTCAGTGGCGGCCGTTGTGATGGCGAACTTACACACGAATCTCGAGTATCTTAAAGATATCTTTGACTATAACACATCTTCATTTGAGCCGCTGTGGCCTCAGATGTTAAGTCCCATAGTGCTCAGAGCTATTTGAGCCATTTTTTTTGTCATGCAACAGACACAATGTCTCACTTAAGTACGTAATTTATGAACAAACAGTTACCGTTTTAAGTGCTAGGTTTTTCTTAGTTTATGTACTATATGTGTACATGATATGCGTCAAAATACTTAAGAAATTTGTCCACGATCTAATATACAGCTTTATGACAGCATTTAACCACATTTATAAAAGCTGTGGATTTGAAACGGGAAGCTTGCAAGTTAATGCACGGCCACTATACACTGAAGCGCCAAAGAAACTGGTATAGTTATCCGTATTCAGATGCAGAAGCATGTAAACAGGCAGAATATGGCACTGCAGTTGGCAACGCCTATATAACACAACAAGTTTCTTGGGCAGTTATTGAATCAGTTACTGGTTACAATCGCAGTTTATCAAGATTTAAGTGAGTTTGAACGTGGTGTTACAGTCGGCGCACGAGCGATGGGACACAGCATTTCCGAGATAGGGATCAAGTGGGGATTTTCCCATACAACCATCTCACGAGTGTATCGTGAATATCCGGAATGCGGTAGAACATCAGAGCTCCGACATCGCTGCGGCCAGAGAAAGATCCTGCAAGAACGGAATCAATGATGACTGAAGAGAATCGTTCAACGTGACACAAGTGCAACCCTTCCGAAAATTGCTGCAGATTTCGATGCTGGGCCATCAACAAGCGTCGGCGTGCGATCCATTCAACGAATCATCATCGATATGGGCTTTCGGAGCCCAAGGCACACTCGTGTACCCTTGATGACTGCACGACACAAAGCTTTACGCCTCGCTTGAGCCCGTCAACAGCGACATTGGAATGCTGATGACTGGAAAGATGTTGCCTGGTCGGACGAGTCTCGTTTCAAATTGTATCGAGCGCATGCACAACCTCATGAATCCATGGATCTGCATGTCAGTAGGGGACTGTTCAAGCTGGTGGACGGTCTGGGCGTGTGCACTTTGGTCAACAGCGACATTGGAATGCTGATGACTGGAAAGATGTTGCCTGGTCGGACGAGTCTCGTTTCAAATTGTATCGAGCGCATGCACAACCTCATGAATCCATGGATCTGCATGTCAGTAGGGGACTGTTCAAGCTGGTGGACGGTCTGGGCGTGTGCACTTTGAGTGATGTGGTATCCCCGACACGTTTAGATACGACTCTGGCAGGTGACACTTCCCGTCTGTGCATCCTGTCTGATCACCTGCATCCATTTATGTCCACTGCGCATTCCGATAGAGTTGGGAAATTCAAAAATGGTTCAAATGGCTCTGAGCACTATGCGACTTAACTTCTGAGGTCATCAGTCGCCTAGAACTTAGAACTAATTAAACCTAACCAACCTAAGGACATCACACACATCCATGCCCGAGGCAGGATTCGAACCTGCGACCGTAGCGGTCTCGCGGTTCCAGACTGAAGCGCCTAGAACCGCACGGCCACACCGGCCGGCAGTTGGGAAATTCCAGCAGGACAATGCAACACTCCATAATTCCAGAATTACTAGAGAGTGACTGCAGGAACACTCTTCAGAGTTTGAACACTTTCGATGGCCACCAAACTTCCCAGATGTGAACATTATTGAGCATATCTGTGATGCATTGCAACGTGCTGTTCGGAAGAGATCTGCGCCCCGTCGTACTCTTAAGGATTTATGTACAGCCCCGCAGGATTCACGGTGTCAGACCCCTCCATCACTACCTCAGACATTAGTCGAGTCCACGCCACGTCGTGTTGCGGCACTACTGCGTGCTCGCGGTGGCCCTATCCAATATTAGGCAGATATATCAGTTTCTTTGGCTCTTCGCTGTATTATGTTATAGAAAAATTTATTAGGCAGCATTGCATTAACGCAGAGTACAGTAAAAATATACATGCACCTGCGAAAGGTAACAATACTTCTGTACTCAAAATATTATGTGCGATTAATCGCTGTATATCGCTCCGCCATTTTTCTTCACGTAGACTGAAATGTGTAGACACTGAAACTGCGCGTAATACATACTGTATCTATGACTTAATAAATATGGACTGAACGATCTGTTTTCTCACAGGTCAAAATATCAACATACGAAACCCTCACCACCACAATGGCGTCCAACTGTAACACTTCTGTCACTAAATGTAACTGGTTTTTCTCTTTTGATGAGAGTCAATTGTCAGGATGAGCATTACTGCAAAGGGCATTTGATTCTAAGGCATTATGTCAGGGTGAAAATACTAAATAAATTACTTTTTTTCTCTTAACAACATGTGGGCGGGATGGGTTCTTCCATGGCTCGGGTATGAGGTAGAATGAAACAGCATTTTTACATAAGATAGCTTTTATTGAAGATTTGTACAATGTTTCGTTACTGGACTGTTCTGGCTGGGAGAACGGCTTCTGCTGCGGCAGCGGCGGCGGCGCGTCTGATTACACCTGGCGGTGTGTATCTCCTGTCGCCATCTCGCCCAGTTGACTGGAGACGCGCATCGTGCTGTGGCCCGTTTAATTATTGAGAACGAAGTCATAAACGGACGGTGATACCTTGGATGTGGCGTCCCAGTGTTTCTGTTCTCTAAGCGGACGCGTGTGTCAGTGTTGTGCGTCGGCCAGCGGAGCGGCGCGGCGGGGGAAGGCCAGTGTCCTGGACTCGAACAACGGACTCCCGCTTGCCAGTCTTCGGCTGTCGGATCTTCATACCAGCTCACAGGTGACTGCTGTTGTGAGGCTGTCTCCTTCCCATCCTCACGAGTCACTTGGATACGTAAAAACCAATCTTCAAATACCTTTTAACTTCTGTCTTCTGGCGCCGAGGCTGCTGCTTGGTATTCCATTACAGCGACGGACTTGGTGCGTCTGTGTATGATGTAGTCTCTTCTTGCATGGCGGTCTTCAGCACCGAAACTGACTGAAAACTACTGCTACTCTTCTCTTCTTGTCGGGCCCACTGCGTCTCACATATTTATTCAGTTCAGATAACTGGAGGTGAACGACTTCACAGTCATTGCCTCTTCTGTCACGTTGAAAAGCTTCTCGAAGAATCTTCTTAGCGTCGGTCGTTGGCTCTTGGAATGTAGGCGAGGGCTTTTGCTCATATGTGACAACTGAGAAACACGTGAGCCGGTTGGGCGATGCCCTGACGGCTGAATCGATAGCGTCCGCTTATGTGGGGAGGGTGATGGCTTCTGAACTTGCTGACTTCACGGTCATTGTCTCTTCTGCTCTGCTGCTCTGCCCGCTGTTTGCCAGTGTGTAATTCTTCTAAACTAAACTAAGTTTTTTATTTATTTTCTAATTTCTACTTCATTTTGATTTCACTAATTTATTTACTTATCTTAAGTACCACTCAACATTCCTCCACCCTTCGGAGAAATTCGCCCTCGAATTTACCACTCAACATTCCTCCACTCTTCACATGGCAAAAGCACTAACACAAGCAATGAAAACTTTCGACTTAGACGATTACACATGCTTCACATTAAGTATGTTGAAAATACTTTATCACTTTACTAAAGCACTGTACGCTCATGAATCACATAGTTCAAACATAATTCGTTGTAATAAGTGCAACAAATCTTGATGACAATGAATAAACAAAAATACATTTTTCACTCAGAAATTACATAGCAACACCTGTTTAATCTACCCTACATTAATGCAAGAATATCTATTCTACAGTATTGTTTATTTTAACATGAGACTGTTCAGTAAAGACTGAAGTACAATAAGCAAAATTAATACACTAACACTCAAAAGTAACCACTGAAGTACACCAGTTAAGAGTAAGATATCCAGTTAAAAGGGATTTGATGAAGTGGTATATTATTATTTGGCTTATTTTTTCGTCTTAAATAAAAGAAAACTGTACAAAGCAGAAACACCAACACAAAGGTTCCAGATATACCCCTTCCTAGCATTGTAATTTTAGTTTTGTGTTCACTTTTTAATTTTAAGACATATTGCATCATAACATTGGCATCAATTTCGCCTTGCTGTGAGTTTATGAACATATCTAATGACTTCAGAAGGGAACTGTCAAGGGAGTCATTGAGGTAGGACAGGTTTTGTGTAGGAAATGCTTGCATATCGTTTTCTGGCTAATAAATTAGAGGGAAGGATGAATTAACATTAGTTGTACCAGTGATTGTTACAGGTAAATGAAAATTCGTTCCTGAGATGGAACATAACGTACTGTTAATTATTAGCCCGCTTCCATGGAGTTCAAAATGTCGTAATGTTGTAGCTACACCGTTCTCGTAACATTGCGCAAAAATATCAGTTGGATTGCTGACTGCATATAACCATTGATTTTCTACATGCTCGAAAAAACATGATGTGGAAGTTAATATATCACGTGGGCAATTGGTGGCGTCAGATTGTTCGAAAAATAATTGAGATTCACAACTATTGGTATGTAATTCGATTGCGCGAGACGGACATATAATAACTTGTTCGGATATGCAACTATTTAATTCCGAAGTTTGTCATTACCGTGCTCATATTGGTTGTTTGGGAGATTAAAAATACTTGGTGTGTTCGGAACTGTACAAATTTATTTATTTTGCCCCATTTTACCGGAAATGAATGTACCTGTAGCAGTCATATATACCCATTTTATCTGTAACAGGGAAAGATATACGAACTCGTATTCTTGCATTATCTGTGTCCACTAGTACAGTAGCTAAGTGGTAATACTGTGGTAAATGTTTCTTATCTGCAGGAAATATTAACTTTAGTGAATCTGGCAACTGTTTTTCAATTTTAACTAATAATGAGATGAATGTAACCGGCGATAGTAATGTGGGTGACAAATGTCCCTGTACTGCATAGTGGATGGCTTCCTTTAATTCCTCCACTGCTAGCCGTGCATCTATCACTTGATCAGTGAGTAGCCTAAGTGATCTTCCTAATGCAAGTTTCTTATCCGCAATATCGAGCCTTGTTTGTATGACTTTTAAGTCTTTATTCAGTGTAGCAGTAGTAGCTAGAAGATAGTCGTTTAATTCTTGGGTGAGGTTCCTGATGACCTTGGTATTAGTAAAAACTGTTTGCTCCAATCCGTTTAATCTTGTTGTGTGCTATTCTATAGTGCCTTTATTTAATTCCACAGTACTCTCTATGTTCTGTAATGAATTATTTAACTGATTAATATCTTCGTTATCCGCTGTACCGAAAATGGTCTTTAGTAGTTTACCTCCTGCGTCCACCCATCCAAGTTTAGTTCATTTAACGGTCTGCGGAAGTATATCTTGTAACTGACGAAACTGTTCTCTCAACTGTTCGTATGAGTAGTGTAATGTTTTACATTCACTGGATATTTCTTCAAATATCTGTGGTGAACTTGCCCTTTCATGTAGCGTATCAAACTCTAATTCAAGGTTCTTAAGTTCATTACGTAAGGCCCATAAATTATACTCTAATGAAATAGTCCACTTGTGATTGGTCAGAATTACAGTACCCTGTTTTTTACAAAAATTACACCACTCATCAACTGGTTGATCTGGAGTCCGTTATTTGTATTAGTCAATAATGCAATTATGATAAGCAGTACAGTAACAATGTAGTTGTCCATTTGCTAGAGGCGTTACCTGAAAAAGCAAACAACATGGTTATAGACCTACCAACCTAGTAAAAACAAAAACAAAGAATAGAAAGAATACATTGTTAACTACAAGATCTACATGTTACTACATTCAACTTTTTTATATAAACCACTATCATTTATTAATTATTTACATTTGTATACTATCCACAGTCTACTATGATTCAACTAGGACATTCGCACCCTTGGTCGCAGACTGTATGGCGCCATGTCTTTATGTTGTGCTGGAGTGGCCACTCTTTTTCCTTTTCGGGAACTTCCTCCACCCTTCGGAAAAGCAGACCCTATTGTTGAAGGAATTACATCTGGAGCGCCCTTAAAAGGTTTTAAACGACTTGCATGGACAGTAGTAGTTCAGGTGGGCAGTTGCAGTTTAATGTTAACTGGTGACGTGATCTCAATAATTTTATAAGGACCTCTGTAGTTTGTTACAAATTTCTTTGTTTTTCCTTTCGCAATGTATGGGGTTGACAGCATCACTCACGGACCGATTTTGTAATTTGGATATTTAGCTTGGGCATTATCTAATCTTTCCTGTCGTTCCAAAGCCTTTGTATTATATTTTTGAACCTTTTTCCATACATTCTTCATCATTCGACAGAAATCTTTTACCGTTTCTCCGACTTTTCCATTTTTCTGCCTGATTACATCAAAAGGGGACGGCATTTTTCTCAAATGGTTCAAATGGCTCTGAGCACTATGTGACTTAACTTCTGAGATCATCAGTCACCTAGAACTTAGAACTAATTAAACCTAACTAACCTAAGGACATCACATGCATCCATTCCCGAGGCAGTATAACACTCCTGTCTGCTACTACTGTACCATAACCTTAAAACTGGAAACAGGTTATGAAATAAAACTATTTTGTTCAAGCAATTCCTCTGAGAGAAATTTTGTTAGGTTGACCGTGCTGTACCTAACGGGAATGGCTTATCGAAAATGAAAGTCAGAATTACGTAAATATTTGAACAGTACTAACAAAATTTTGTCTATCTGTACTGTTCAATTGAGAAAGAAAACGGTCGCCAGCCTAACTAGGCAAGAGAATGATTAACATTCTCGTTTAAGAAAATAGTTATCAGTAGCTACAACGGATCCACACAACCTATACTTTGTCACACACGAGTGCAGTGAACTATTACACATACATATGTTTACGATAAGATTGGAACTAACAGAGCAGCAGAAACAATTTGCAAAATTATAACGGTTACCGAAACACACTATTACTTTCAGGGCTTACACAAAGTGAATGGTCTTTATAACATTACTATTGATATGCACTTCTAATACACCAGAGAGACTAACACTTAGTAAACACAAGTATATAATGTTTCACAACTGCAGCTCTCTCACTTTTACTACAGCGAAACACAATGTTGACAAAATTGCAAAAAATTGACTCACCTTTTAGAATTTACTACAGACAACAATGTGATCATTTGCTTTATAAGCCTCAGTCTTAAGAACTTTTAATTTTGATGTTAGCAACAGCACTTTAATAAGCAGTTTTAATAGGAATATTTTCAGCAAACAACATTTACTTTACCTCACTCTCTTGCCACCTTAATTTTAACTTTCTTTTTACTATGTTGAAGAGGCATTAATGAGCAAAATATTGGGCTTTTAATGTACTTTCAGTAAGGACACTCGGTAATCACTTTAGTTCAAACGGAGAGGAACCTGAGAGGTGTTATGATGAGGAGAAAAATCAAGGTAGGTACATAAAGTCAGATATAAATTACCTTATATTTGTGTACACTAAAACTTCCATTAAGCTGATCCTTCACTGTACATCATTGTAACATTCCGATGTAATGATTGCGCAATGTGGTGGCAACTGCATGTTGGTAGGTGGAATTGTAGGCAGAATTGCTGGACTCTGTCATTTCTTGGTGGCGATGATAGATACAAATTCCAAAATAGTTCCAGCTATTTATCCATCCATCCGAGGCATTGGAATGTAGCAGGAAAAGCCTCTTTTGGAAGCAGAACAATATGCATCTTTTACATGGCAGTGCACAGACTCGTAGCTCGTCTCCGACTGGTGGCTCGTCCCCGACTGACTATCAGTTCCACCTTTTCCACCTAGGCCAACCACAATTTGCGCGCGCTACACAGTTCCGTTCCCGAGGGGAACCACTACACCGTTTACATACAAACTAACTAAGAATTCTAAGTGCAGGTCAGCAGTTTACACAACTGTAAACAATCATTTTAAACAAAACAGAACATTTGCACGTATAGACATTTCTACAAAAAATTATTCACACAAAATTACAATTATATACAGTAAGTTTTGTTCCCTCCAAATGGGACAAAGCATTTAAACGACTGCATAGAACCAAACCATGACATCAAAGTTTGTGTAAAGAAAGAAATATACAGTTTTATGCTATCGATTCAATCACATACATTTACAGAAGCTCAGCGATGTAACATTAAATAAAACAAAAGGCAAAATAAACCAGTAGAGTATTAGAGCCATGGTGTTACAGCAGGATTCGAACCTGCTACCGTAGCGGTCGCTCGGTTCCAGACTGTAGCGCCTAGAACCGCACAGCCACTCCTGCTGGCAATTTTTCTCCCATAGACCACTTCATAAGGTGATATTCAAGTTGCATCATGGCTTTTGACGTTGTATACCGACACAATTATTGGTAAATGCGTATCCCAATTAGAATGTTGATCGTTAATATATAACTAAGCATCTTACGAATTGTTCGATGAACTCTTTCTGTGTGTCCATTGCACTGAGGGGTAACGGAGTTGTACGTAATTTACGTATTTTTAGTAAGTGGCATAGCTGTTTCATTAATTCAGACATAAAATTAGATCCCTGATCTGTGATAATAGCTTCAGGTACGCCAAATTTAAGTATCCAGTTGTTAACTAAAGCTTGGGCAACTGTATTTGCTTGCTGATCTGGGAAACTCACCATAGCTAGATAGCGTGAAAAGTGATCTGTAAGGACATACTTATTACCAATAGGTGTTTTATGAAATGGTCCATAGATATCTACTCCACAGATCTGAAATGGACATGAAGCCTCGGGGAGCTTCTGTAAGGGTATTTTTAAACGAGAAAGTTCAGCTCGTTTTGAGCACGCAATGCAATTACGAACGTACTGCGGAACATCCTGTTTCCTGGTTTGCCACCAAAATCGCTCTGCTACGCGTCTTTCGGTTGTCTGCTGTCCATCGTGTCCTGCAAGGATATGATCGTGGGCCTCTGCCATTATTTCTTGTCTAAGGTGTTGGGGAACAACAATTCGCGGTCCAAGTTTTGTTTTACGGCATAATACACCATCTTCAAAGCAAAATTGTTTTTGAGTTCTGTATTTTTTGCATTCTTTATCCTCATCTTGTGCTATTACTAATAATCCGTCTTGATTGCAAATTTTTTTTTATTCATATGACCGGTTTCGATTCATTCAGAACCATCTTCAGATCTGATATTTCAGTTACAGGAGTAACCCATCCAAATTCAGCAAATTTCACATGCTGCGTCACATGTGAAATTTGTTGAATTTGGACGGGTTACTCCTGTAACTGAAATATCAGATCTGAAGATGGTTCTGAATCAGCATGTGAAATTTGCTGACTTTGGATGGGTTAGTCCTGTAACTGAAATATCAGATCTGAAGATGGTTCTGAATCAGCATGTGAAATTTGCTGACTTTGGATGGGTTAGTCCTGTAACTGAAATATCAGATCTGGAGATGGTTCTGAATGAACCGAAACCAGTCATATGAATAAAAAAAATCTGCAATCAAGATGGATTATTAGTAATATTATAAAATCACTGATTGCTGTTATCCCATCAGACATTATGTCTGTTTTTGCAAAAACTCATCTTGTGCCTTTCTCCAGTCCTCAGTATCTCGGCCCGTTGCTTCCAAAAGTGCTATTTTCCGACTTAGGCAATCTACATTTGTGTGTTTTTCGCCTGTTTTTTGGATAACTTCGAAATCCATTTTGGAAAGGCATAGGGCCCAATGGGTAAGACGACTAGATGGATCCTTTAACCCAAGCAACCATTTTAAAGCTGCGTGGTCTGTAATAATCTTGAATTTCCTACCATACAAGTAGCATTTAAAGTATTTGATGCCATAAATAACACTTAACAATTCTTTCTCCATTGTGGAATAATTTCTTTCTGCCATTGTTAGTTGTCTTGAAGCATAGGTTATGGGGTGTTCCGCGCCATTAATATTCTAACTCAAAACAACTCCTACTGAATGACCACTTGCGTCACAGGATAAAACAAATTCTTTATTATAATATTGGTAGGCTAATACTGGACTGAGTGTTAACTTATCTTTAAGGGTTTGAAATGCTGGTTAACAATCTTCAGACCAATGAAATTTTGCACCCTTTTTCAATAATTGGGTTAAGGGTTGGGCAATTTCAGCAAAGTTTTGAACATATTTTCGGTAATACGATGCGAGACCAATGAAACTTTGTACTTCCTTAAAGCGTTGTGGTATTGGGAAGTCCTTAACTGCCGAAATTAATTGAGGATCTGTTTAATTCCTTTTTCACTAATGACATGCCCTAGGTATGTAACCTCTGCCAATGAAAAACTACATTTTTCGATATTTAATGTTAATTTAACTTTTCTAAGTCTCTGAAAAACATTACACAGACGCAAAGCATGTTCATTAATGTCTTTGGAGAATACAATAATATCGTCTAGATATACACAACATTGCTGAGTTTTGAGTCCTCGCAATACTCCATCGAGTAGTCTTTGAAAAGTTGCTCGTGGATTCTTCAAACCGAAAGGCGTTCTTTTAAATTGCCAGTGGCCTCCAGGGGTAAAAAATGCTGTTTTATGCCTATCTTCAGGTGCAACTTCCAGTTGATGATATCCGCTTCGTAAATCGATTGTTGAAAAGTATTTACTGTTACCCAAACTATCAATGATATCTGTAATGTTTGGAAGAGGATTAACATCTGAAATACTTTGTTTGTTAAGATGTCTGTAGTCACAACAAACGTTTCGTACCGTCGGGAGACTTCTTTGGAATAATTACAATATTTTAATTATAAGGCGAATCAGAATATTCTATAATTCCATCTTTTAAATGCTGTTCTAAAAATTCATCCAGTATTGGCTGTAAGTGATGCGGAACTCTATAAGGCTTCCTATAAACTGGGGAGGGGGGGGGGGGGCTATTTCCTGTTGGGATCCTATGCTGTGTGATATCCGTTGCCGGCAGTGGACCTTCTGCATTAAATGAATCTTGGAACTCAACTAAAACTGCTTCTATCCTGTCTCTATCATTTCCTTTCAAATGCTCAATCTTCTGGCGTAATGCGGTTTTATAGGCGTCTGGTTTCTGACCATCAGTAATATCTGACCAAATGAAATCTTCTTCAAAAGTACTGACTGTAGCTACTAATATTCCCTTATGCAACTCTTTGTCCTCCACTTTGAAATTGTCAATATGTACTGGTACTTTTCTTTCTCCCTCAACGTTTTGAACCCGTACAACACTTCTACGTACAAAATAATGAGATACATCTAATTCCTCATTTTCCTCTAATGGCTCTGTTAGACACACTGTATCCGTAGGTACCTCAGGGTCAACAGTTATCCAGAAAAGTTTTCCTGAGCCAAATGGTATTTTATCCCGTGAATCAACCTTCAAGGACGTTGCACACAGTATAGCTGATTTCGCCTTCTGGTTGGGGAAATCTTGTGGCAGCAGGCCTTTTGCAGCGGTCTCACCCAGCTGAAACACTATTCCGCTAAGTTCTACAGTTTGCTGTCTGAGGTCGATTTTAGCATGATGTTTATTCAGGAAATCCAGCCCTAGGATCGCATCTTACCCGTCCGTTACCTTTGTTAGCACTTACACATCTTCTTGAAATTGTACAGCGTGAATATAGAAAATCAATGATGTACATCCTAATGACTTCACTGTAATTCCTCCTACCCCATTCAATCTATACCTTGGAGGGTCATATTTCTTTTCTCCAATGCATTCATTACTCACTATTGATACGTTTGCACCACCTGTATCTACCAATATCCTCGCCTCTTTATCCTGTATGGCAGCAGATAACCAGCATTCCGCCTCCACATTCGCCTTAATGGCATGAAATTTTATTGGGGACACCTGGCGGCGGCTCCGACATTCCCGTTTGAGTTTAACTGATTTCTATTTCCAAAAGCTTTCTTAGACCTGCATTCTTTGAATGTGTGACCTTTTCTTTGACAATTAGTGCAGTGAGGTTGTCTGCAGTTTTTTGCTATATGTCCCTGTCGATCGCACCTAAAACATCGTACTCCTGCTGAAAATACATTTCGCTTCTCCTTGTATCTGGTGGCAATGTCTATTTCTTCGAAAGCCGTCGCCACAGACACAGCTTCCGCAAAATTTTTAGGAAACTTTGCCCTGACACGACGGGACGTTTCAGGAGGTAACCCACGTAAAAATGTATCCAGAGCTTATCTTCTGCCTCTTGTAAAATAACTTTATTTGCTTCATCACTAGTTGACAACTGATAAGTGTTAATATTAACTTTTCTAATCCTATCTACAAAGCTTTCTAACGACTCGTTTTGCCTCTGAGTGATACTGTTTAATTTTTCCCTATGAAATCTACAGCTGTTCTGTTTTTGAAAACGTTTAAGTAAACCTTTCTTCAATTCCTCAAATGTGGAAGCATTCCGTAATTCTTCGTCGTATAATACGTGTGCTTTAGCCTCTCATATCAATCTTAACTTTGTCATTTGTAAAAGCTGTTCATCTGACCACGATCCTAGCTTTGCAGCTGCTACTAAATCATGAAAAAAGGCTGTTATGTCTTCGCCAGGTTTACCTGAAAAAGGAGTTACCAAGGCTGCTGCTGAGGAATCTAGGGTGGGAGGGATTGAACCGGTTTGCCCAAACTCACACAACTGTTTAAATAATGCATTATTATCATTTTTAAGCTGTGCTATTTGATTAAGTAAGCTCTGAATAGCTTCCTCAGTAGAAACCGCTTGTGGTGCTGACTCTGACTTTGTACGATTTCGTGTCATCATTTTACAAACTATTAGTTACACAATCTTACTACACTGAATGAAAAAGATGTTTAAATATTTTCGACAAACTCTTAAAATTATGAGAGAAAATACTCTTCTAAATAAATAAAATATTATGACTGCTATGCAAACCTCTATCCTTTCACACATTAAACAATACTAACTGTGGACCTTTAGTGACTGTCATTCACACCTCATATTGAGCCAAGGGTTTTATCTCTGACACCAAATGTAACACTTCTGTCACTAAATATAACTGGGTTTTCTCTTTTGATGAGAGTCAATTGTCAGGATGAGCATTAATGCAAAGGGCATTTGATTCTAAAGAATTATGTTAGGGTGAAAATACTAAATAAATCACTTTTTTCTCTTAACAACATGTGGGTGGGGTGGGTTCTTCCATGGCTCGGGTATGAGGTAGAATGAAACAGCATTTTTACATAAGATAGCTTTTATTGAAGATTTGTACAACGTTTCGTTACTGGACTGTTCTGGCTGGGAGAACGGCAGCTGTGTCGTTTGCGAAGCCTTCTGCTGCGGCAGCGGCGGCGGCGCGTCTGATTACACCTGGCGGTGTGTATCTCCTGTCGCCATCTCGCCCAGTTGACTGGAGACGCGCATCGTGCTGTGGCCCGTTTAATTATTGAGAACGAAGTCATAATCGGACGGTGATACCTTGGATGTGGCGTCCCAGTGTTTCTGTTCTCTAAGCGGCCGCGTGTGTCAGTGTTGTGCGTCGGCCAGCGGAGCGGCGCGGTGGGGGAAGGCCAGTGTCCCGGACTCGAACAACGGACTTCCGCTTGCCAGTCTTCGGCTGTCAGATCTTCATACCAGCTCACAGGTGACTGCTGTTGTGAGGCCGTCTCCTTCCCGTCCTCACGAGTCACCTGGGTACATAAAAACCAGTCTTCAAATACCTTTTAACTTCTGTCTTTTGGTGCTGAGGCTGCTGTTTGCTATCCAATTACAGCGGCGGACTTGGTGCGTCTGTGTATGATGTAGTCTCTTCTTACATGATGGTCTTCAGCACCGAAACTGACTGAAAACTACTGCTACTCTTCTCTTCTTGTCAGGCCCACTGCATCTCGCGTATTTATTCAGTTCAGATCACTGGAGGTGAACGACTTCACTGTCATTGCCTCTTCTGTCACGTTGAAAAGCTTCTCGAAGAATCTTCTTAACATCGGTCGTTGGCTCTTGGAATGTAGGCGAGGGCCTTTGCTCACATGTGACAACTGAGAAACACATGAGCCAGTCGGGCGATGCCCTGACGGCTGAATCGATAGCGTCCGCTTATATGGGGAGGGTGATGGCTTCTGAACTTGCTGACTTCACGGTCATTGTCTCTTCTGCTCTGCTGCTCTGCCCGCTGTTTGCCAGTGTGTAATTCTTCTAAACTAAACTAAATTTTTAATTTATTTTCTAATTTCTACTTAACTTTGATTTCACTAATTTATTTACTTAAGTATCACTCAACACAACCTAAGGTTCAAAATATCCCATGAACACAGCACCCTTGCAGAGTCTAGTCATTTTTACTAGGTCCTTGCTCTTTCTCCAGATACTGCCCATAGGGACATAGGCAGATCTGTGTGATAGTGGCTGCCCATTGCTATTGGATATTCTGCAAGGTTCTCGTGAACCGTCGCCGGTGGAGTAAAAATTTATTCACAGTTCCGTCCGTTACTATTATTATTATTATTGCAGAGGCGATGCATAGTGTGATGCCTGGTGCTTAGATTGATGGCTTTTGCGCACCTGCAAAAGGCGCTTTAATAAAATATGTATGGTATTCTTGAACAGAGCCAATGTTGGATTCTGATGTGTGGATATTAATTCGCAGATACTGGTCGCGGCGAGCAGTGAGTCTCAAAGCGTCAGTAAATTCATCTTCTCTTCGAACAGCGAATGGTCCTTCCACGTGATGGACCAGCACATGCACCTAGACTGAAATATTGTCGTTTATATAAAAATACCGGCGGACGATAGTTTCGCTTACATTCAGCCGCGAGCAGGCGCCATCCGCCTAAAACTACGTGACTAGAGTGAAGAATATTCGTTTCCTATTGGTTGAAATAAACGAAGAAATGTGGCTTTCGGCTGTTAATACGAGTCATTGCGGTGCGAGAAATCGTTGCTATCTGAGACTTCCTACCAGCAACATCGACAGCGCCGTCAGAATCAGCAGAGATAGAACGCCATGACAGAAATAAGTAACTCCGATTTGACTCCAGTGAAGATGAGTTTTTCCATGATTATGTGTGTGCTCTCTATACGTGCATTCTGATGATTAATTTCTTGTTGTTCTTCTTCTGTTACATGTGTGATGGATGTTTGCGTTCTAGGGGTTTCACCTGCAATGCGTACTCCTTGACTGTAGAAAATGATATGTTTGTCGTCTCATTGTCAGTCCAGTTCGTTTACAATATATTCGTTGTCCTTGCAAACACCTTCACAGCCCAGTCCCTCACTATCACCGTTGTATGGGCTGATCCACCACCTTGTTTGCCAATACAGGCGTGCCCTATATCATTTTGCAATTCTCATGGTTATTTCTTCTAGATGCATTCAATGATAATATTGCGATGGATCGGCAGGATATGATATTACAAGACATTTCTGAAAATAAATATGTGACTAGAGGCTTGGAGACTTATTTGGGTGCTGCTAATGTAGAAGGTGACTGAAACTTCTATAGACGCCTGTGTGCCTCATTTTCTTAGTTACATGTGATTCTTTCCAATTTTTTCTCTCTTTGCAGGCGACATAAAGGCTATGTGTGCACGTGGGCTTGAACCTGCAACTACTCCACCACCTTAGCAGACTACGATGCGTTTGCCGCCCCAGCCTGGTTCATTAACGATGTATTTGCTGCGCCTGGAAACATCACTGCAGCTGGGACCGTCATCAACATAGTAAGGCTGATGACATCAGCATGCCTGATGATGCAGCCATGTTCTGGACCATCTCGCAATCACCATGGGCCTTCACAGCATTGGACGTCAATTCGACATCACTCTGGGCCTATAGCAGCAGCAGCAGCAGCCCTGCCTGCTTTATTATGGATCACCAAGTAAGTTCTGCAGTGGCATTGGACTGCTCTGTGGTTGTTGGTATGTGGACAACTAGCAATACTGAATACGCTGTACACACAAAGAGTGAAAAAGGGGAATACTGCGATCCACGAATCAGATATATGAGCTCTGACTGCTTTTGTACCGTCGGCCGTAGTGGCCGAGCGGTTCTAGCCGCTTCAGTCTGGAACCGCGCGACCCCTACAGTCGCAGGTTCGAATCCTGCCTCGGGCATAGGTGTGTGTGATGTCCTTAGGTTAGTTAGGTTTAAGTAGTTCTAAGTTCTGGAGAACTGATGACCTCAGAAGTTGAGTCCTATAGTGCTCAGAGCCATTTGAACACAAAACGGGTTACAACACTGTTGCAGAAACAACGAAACAAACATGCCAAATTTAAACAGACGCAGAATCCTCAAGATTGGCGATCTTTTACAGATTCTCGAAATTTATCGCGGACTTCAATGCGAGATGCTCATAACAGTTTCCACAACGAAACTTTGTCTCGAAACCTAGCAGAAAATCCAAAGAGATGTACGATGGCTGGAATTTTAATAGTGGTAACTATTTATTTACAGCACTTACGAAATAGATACGTGTTTCAAAGTTTTAGTGACCTTCAAAGTAGTCACCAGCATTGTGTATAGGCCGTTGCCAGCGATGTGGAAGTCGTAAGATACTCTTAGCAGTGCCAGTTGTGTTGACAGTTTGAGCGGCGCGGTCTATTATCCGACGAATTTGTAGGAGTTCTGAAGCGAATGCAGTGAAGTGTTTCCTTCAGTTTAGAAACCGAGTTGATTCAAATGATTCAAATGGCTCTGAGCACTATGGGACTCAACTGCTGTGGTCATAAGTCCCCTAGAACTTAGAACTACTTAAACCTAACTAACCTAAGGACAGCACACAACATCCAGCCATCACGAGGCAGAGAAAATCCCTGACCCCGCCGGGAATCGAACCCGGGAACCCGGGCGTGGGAAGCGAGAACGCTACCGCACGACCACGAGACGCGGGCAAACCGAGTTGAACTTACGAAGGCTTAAGTTAGGGGAGTGCAGTAGGTGGTATAGCACTTAGCACCCCATGAGTCAAATAAATCAGTAACAGCTTGCACTATACGTGCTTAAGCATTCTCCTGCAAAATGATGGTCAGGTCCTGCAGAAAGCGTCATCACTTCTGTCTCTAAGCTGGCCGTACATTGTGTTCCAGAAATGAACAACATAGAGACAGAAGTTTATGATGCATTGTTTTTCGCTAATTGGGGCAGTAAGTGTGCAGGTGTTCCATGGATATCCCGGAGCCACCAGTCAACAACAAAGCGGTCCGCCACTAGCTCAAGTGCCCTGGGGCATTACGACCAACCACAAACTGGCGATAGAGCCACCACTGGGATCAAAAAAGCTGCCCATCACGGAGGACGCTCAATGTGACCTGCGCGAACAGACAATCCGATTTTGTGGGATTAGAAGTTAACGCATGGGCCGCTAGATGTTGCGAGCATGTATTCTGATCACCAGCCATCACGCTAATTCCAAGAGCCACCTCTTGGTACTGCGCATGCCCACTTCTGTACTCGGCACACTGTTGGCTTTGAACTTCTGCAGCGAGCAAACATGCTGCCGTAGGTGCTCCAGCTGCCAATTGCATGGGCATGCACACCTGCAGTGGCGCGGCTGTATACGGCTGCAGCTCCCATGGAAGATGCGAACATTATGTGTGCCCCTTAGGCTGCATCTGCAGTACATGTTTGGTGAAGTTTAGGAATGTTGGCATACTGTGTTTTACAATCTTTGTGATGTGTACTGAATCTTTATATGATCTGTATGTGATGTTTAGGAGAGGCTTTTAGCTGTGTTGGGGTACTGTTTCATGATCTCTGTGGTATGTATTAGACCTTTATACTATCTATAGGTGAGGTTTTAGCTGTACTGTTTTAGCAATATGCATTGGATTCCCAAAGTTGTGCATATGATTTTTGTTAACTGTCTAGATTGATGATATGTAGCATTGTAATTAGGGTATGAAGTTGTTATTTGATACTACATAGTAATACTTGCACCTTCCTGGGCTTTTCCTGCAAATTTCGACTGTTGTTGTGAGCTGAATAAAATACTTCCAACAGGATAATATCCACAGATCGCAAAAAGGTGATGAAATAAAAGAGTCCCTCCACAGCAACAGCTCAGCACAGACAGAGCATTTCCTGCCAGTTTCCAGGTGGGGGAGCGTAGGAAAGAGGGTATACAGAAAGGATTGGGGTGGTGGGATGGGAGGGATAGGGAGGGCTGGGGATTTCCCAGGTGGGGGGGATTACCCAGAGGGGTAGGGGTGCAGGAGGGATGGGATTAGTGGCTCAATTTAGTTAATTAGTCAGTTAATTCGATGTCAATTTGATATCAAAATCGCGCCAGCTTCGGCTCTGTCCTTCTACTTGCATATGCATGCTAACAGTAATTCTGTACACTGCCTATCACAGGTTTTATAGACAGACAACGCAATTTATGTGACGATATGATAACAATGTATAATTCGTGGTTTTAGCACCTGACGATAATGATTTTATGTTTCGCCTGCCATGATGCTGTGAATGCTGTTATGGACCTGACTGAAAGGGGTTTCGTAAAAAAATTTATTTTACCAGAAGGTCAAGGCAGAGCTGTGTGGCACCATCTCCTGAATGTAAAGAATGTACAGCTATTTATTTAAAAAATCTTCTAAAATCATTGCACACTGCAGGGTATGATATATACTATGCTTCACTTCAGCCGCACTACAAGAGACCAAGAAAAAGGCAGCTTTTAAATAATCAGTGATGATAACTCAGAAACGGGATATGTTGAACACCAAAACGAATTCCAACGCTAAATACAATTTTTTATGACAAATTATCAGTTAAGGGGTGTTATTCCTTTTCTTTAAAATATCTCGTGCAATTGTTAATAATGTAAGTAATATACTGTATAACTAATTTTGTTTTATAAATAAATAAATAAAATGGACATTTTAGGAACTGCTATCGATGTTAATAAATTACCAACTGATTATTTTAGAAATTATGTAAGTAGCACCTCCATTACAGCCTGACTGAGACTTCAGTTCTGATAAAACCACCTTTGTTACGAGCCTAGTTCAATCAGCATGTTGAAGTTGCTAAACACTGCGATTCATTAATTTGTTTAGAAAAATGAGTTTGAGTTTCAGATTCTCCAAGACGAATGTGTGGAAGTGGCATAAAGGTAGGGTGAGTTTTTCTATCCAGGAGGTGCACGTCGCTGACGATTTAGGTACACTACACATGTCGAGCAGGTGATCGTCTTTTTTCTGTATACTCATAAAAAATATACTTTCACATAAACTAGGATAATTTTTTCTTGTCTAGGACACACTTCGGCAGAATTAAATTAAAAATAATACACATCCCTTACTACTAATTAATGTTTACAGGAGTCTGGTTTGTAAGTAAACAGCGGAGCTGGAAACCCCATATCCAATATCGGTAGCTGGAATTTGCTCTTCTCCACTACCACTTCATCTGATATGTGGCTGAAAAGTCCCCCACTCTGAAAAGGGTCAGTTCTAGAGAAGTCTGCTGTATCCAGAAAATGAATAGCATAGAAGAATTCTAGCCGGAAATGCTTACCAGCACAACACAGATAGTGCCATAACCCGAGATCCCAGAGACTTCGCTCGGCAGGGGTCAAAATAAGCAAGGACGTGTCTTGGCTTATCCATAGGTCTCGACTGTTTCTGAGAAAACGAAGATCAAAGTTTTCAAGGTACTTTATATGCCTATTAGCGAATACTATGTTCAGCCGAAGCGGTGACACAGTGGGTAGCGTCGCGGTTTCAGACTTTTGAGCCCCGTGTTCGAAACCTTATCAATATTTTTATTTTTCATTTATCTATCCAAGTCAGTAGGACATTATTACACGAATGTTTTCCAATGTACGTTGAAATAATTTTGCCCTTATTCGTCTACCAATTATATAGCGAATGAATTTAAAAAAAAAAGCCAGGCACGAGTAGGACTCGCACTCTGCAGGTTCTGTACAAACTTAATTATTCATATGGACAGTTCATCCTTTCTTGGAATCGAAAATCTCGATGACTCGGCGTTTTAGCGACTCTAATAATGGCAAGATATCGATCCCAAGAGTTCGAAGACTTTTGAGACTGTTTTGAGTTTGAAGTTCGATAAAATGATAAAAGAAATATGTTTTTCGTGTGATAAATTACAAAGTAACCACTTTCGGTTTTTCCCGTTACTTGTACTGTGAAATCTTACTTCTTGCAAAATTTCATGATCCTAGGCCCTGTAGGCTCTGATGAGTGAGTTTGTATCAGAATATTTGATTGCGTGGACTTGGAAGCTTCAATTTTATGCACAGCCAAGGGGCCGTAGCCCTTAATATGTGACGTAAATATCAACTTGATACGTGTAACCGAACCTGGAAAAACAGAGTCTTCAACAGTCGGACAGAAAGACACAGACAGACAAAAGATGCTGTAAGGATTCCATTTTTACCGATTTAGGTACGCTTAAAAACAATAAATGAGTGAGAATTTTTTAAAAAATTGTTTGCTGTGAAATTCCTGTAGTTTATCTTGATTCAAAATCAACTGCAAGCGCGAATTTTCGGAAGAAATGATCTGTTATGCATGGGTTGCGGCGAAATAATTGCCAGCATGCTAAATCTTCAGCAGTGCTAACGACGTTCCTTTCCCGAGTAATATTCACACGAAGAAATGTCACTGTGGCAAACATTTCATCGCGCGATGCTCATGGCGTTCGGAATTTCTGTGTCTGGAATGTTTCTACGATCAGTATCATTCAACGAAATGCACCAAATCTTCCTAAAGAACAAATGCAAGAACGAAATAAAAAAATTAATATAAAAATGGTTCAAATGGCTCTGAACACTATGGGACTTAACTTCTGAGGCCATCAGTCCCCTAGACTTAGACCTTATTAAACATAACTAACCTAAGGACATCACACACATCCATGCCCGAGGCAGGATTCGAACTTGCGACCGTAGTGGCCGCGCGGTTCCAGACTGTAGCGCCTAGAACCGCTCGGCCACCCCGGCCGGCAATTGATATAAGATTGATAGAAGATTGAAATACAAGAATATGAGAATTTAAAAAGATTGTACCCGCTGAAAATACCACAAACACACATTTTTATATAATAAATGTCTGACCGTTATTGTGAAACCCAGTTGTAATTTTACAGTTGATATAAAGCCCTTGCACTCCCTAACTTGATAATAAACATTCGTGTTGTAACGTTCTATGGACACGGGTAGATCCATGAAATAAAAGTAAGGAAAAACAACAGTCTGGATCCGAACACGAGGCGGAACAGCTGAGGCCGCAACGCTAGCCACTGTGCCACCATTTAAGCTGAATTTAACCGCGCGCTAAAGGCATCTAAATTAGGCCGTCGTTTTCTCAGAAACGGTCGGATAAGCCGAGAGTGTTCGCTTGTTTTGACTCCTCTTCCATTGAGCGAAGTTCCTGGGAAACCTGGTTCTGACATTTGTCGTGTTCTGGTCGTTAGTAAAAGTGCTTCTGTTGAATGTCAAAGAAGGTACTAGTTTTTGTCGCATAAAATCATACCTTCGATTACAAGTGAAAACCTGTCTTTGTTTGTTCGTGTTAAAGTAACAGTACAAAGAGACGAGTGATAAGTCAGAGGTTATTGGTTTTTTGACTGATCAGTGCACTTTAGGTTGCTTACAGTGTGTGTAACTGAAACACTGGCCGCAGCCCGGATGCCGCTGCCTTGTCTGGTGTGTGGAGCTCGTGCTGGCGCGGGCAGGAACTGCCTGCGGGACCGGCGGCTAATGCTCGCACTTGCTAATTGCGCCATGCACCGCGGCCAATTAGCTCCGCCACCCAAAGCAATTTCCTCCCCTGGTTTCCATTGGGACGTTATTATCCCATACGAGCTGCCACCGGGCCAGATGAATGAATTAACCTGGCTTATTTTCTAACATGTTTTCCTGTCATCATCTTTCCGTTAACGATTTTCATAGAACAAAGCAGTGTTTTTTTTTAATAAACATTTTGTGGTGTGCGCACTGTAAGACCTTCAGTACACACACCATCACATTATTTGACTTGTCGCTCTAACGAAGTAGGCGAGTGTCAGCAATATGTCTCGTGGTCTTATCGTGGCGTGTTTATATTCTGCCGTTAGGTCAGACGATAGAAATGCCACTTGCACGCTTAGAGTAGCAGATTGACGGTGACCAATTTTAAACAGAACTTGATTAATTTTCACACACATTTATTAAAATAATAACAAGCATAAAAATTACTTAATTTGGTTGTGGATGCTATTTACAATTGAAAATTTGAAGTTCCTTTGGTATTGGTACGTTAATCTTATTCTGACATATATCTCTGATACTTGACAAAAGTGTCTATACATTTATCGTCATGGCTATGTACAGGAATACGGTAATCTTATTAGGCGCAGACTGAAACTTGACTATCGACTGGTGCAGACAAATGCAGACTGGTACAGACTAATGCAGACTGGTACAGACTGATGCAGACAAATGAGGACTGACTAATCGGAGGTCTGTACACTTGTTATAATACCTCGCGCGTTCATGTATCACTGCGCGAGTGTGGTCCGCGAGGAAAAAAGGTTCTACGTTAGCAGCAATCTCATTGGCTGCGTTACATATTAATACGCGGATCGGCGGAAGCAGAATTTGGTTAGTCTCTATGGCAGCGCCATATCGTAGTGCGGAGACGGACGAGCTCTGCGCCTGCGCTGTTGTGCTTAGCGGGGCGCGCTCTAGTGGGAAAGTTGTGTACGCGCTGACTACGCGGAACTATGTACACAACACATTTACATTTATTTTATAAGGGAAATAAATACACTAAGGTTTATGTCATACGGGAAGTATTCCAGATTGTGAGTGACGCTGGCTCAAATGGTTCAAACGGCTGTGGGCACTATGGGACTTAGCATCTGAGGTCATCAGTCCGCTAGACTTAGACCTTATTAAACCCAACTAACCTAAGGACATCACACACATCCATTCCCGAGGCAGGATTCGAACCTGCGGCCGCAGTAGCAGGGCCGTTCCGAACTGAAGCGCCTAGAACCGCTCAGCAGTCGGCAGTGACGCTGGAATTATTGATATTCATTCATTCATCTCATAGGTCAAACCATGAAAGAGAACAATAGACGATGCGGACTGAAATAAGGTACCCATTAAAAGACAGAAACAACTATCTGAACCTATCTTTGTAGACTGCATTAACAGCTACGTCTCAATAGCTTGTGCTACGTTCCCTTCCACTTCCAAAATTATTCTGATTGCTTAATTTCTGTTGTGGTTTAATATTAAGACTCCACCGCTTCGCCTTCAGTACTCCAAATCCATGGATAGGAGTTGAAAATTTACTGACTTCCTTATTCCCCAAAGTTCTGACCGCAAATTTTCTGTATAGTCTTGCTACTGACAGAAAGCGGCCATTCACAGCGAATGGATTATAATAGATGGTCAATGAAGATATGAGGATGTATCCCAGAAAAAAAAACTAAATCGACTGCCTAGAACGTGAGTAGATGGGTGACATACGTCAAGGAAGCTACGGACTTCAGAGTCTCTAAGGCTGTAAATTATGCCGTTTCAGAAGCGAGAAACAGCTTTAGCTGTAAACAGCTTGCAAATACGAAAAAACGCGGCACCAAGGAGGAGTGGTGCAGCGTAAACGATAGTTGGCAGCCTATTTCTACATCTGAAACATGTTGTCTATTCAAATTTCGCGCTAGTTCAATTGAGTTTGAAGAGGTCGTGTGACAGGACTACGAGAAGCTGGAAATTCCTTCTGCGTTAAAGCAGAAAGACTTGGAAAGAATGTAGCCACTGTACGTGATTGCTGGAAGCCGTGGTCAGGAGAATGTACGGTCGCAAAAAGACCCGTCTCCGGATAGCGACGTCGCACTATCGAGAGGGAAGTCCATTGTGTTCGGGGTATGGTTTTGGGGCATCGTAACGACATCTGCAGCAGTAACACGATCAGCAGTTAGTACGCCATTAACCTAAACAACCGTTACAAATCGTTTATTTCAAGGACAGCTCCGAGCCAGACGCCCTCTAGGGTGCGTTCCACTGACCCCAAACCACCTCCATTTGCGACTTCAGTGGTGTCAAGCGAGAGCTCATTCGAGGGCAGGGTGGAGGACTGTTGAGTTTTATGGTGAAATCTGGTTCTGCCACGGTGCCAGCGATGGTCGTGTGTTGGTTAGGAGACCAGTTGAGGGCCTCCAACCAACCCGTCTGCGTGCTGCACACACTGGACTGCACGCTCGTGGTCAGCCCATGTAACCTGACTGCAAATTCGTACGTCTGTCTGTTGATTCCGCCTGTTGTGCTGCCATTCATGAACAATGTTCCAAGGGGTGTTTTCGAAAAGGATAACGCTCGCCCACATACAGCTTTTATAACCCAACATGCTCTACAGAGTGTCGACGTATTGCCTTGACCTGCTGCATCTCCAGATCTGTCTCCAATCGACCGCATATGGGACATCATTGGACGACAGCTCCAGCATCATGCACATAGAGCCTCAACTGTCCCTGTATTGACTGAACAAGTCCAACGGGCACAAAATTCCATTCCACAAATTGGCATCCGGCACCTGTGCAACACAATGTCTTCACGATTGAATGCCCTATTGCAATTTTTATTAAAGTTTTGTTAAGGATGATAAATAGAAGACTTCACGGAAGACCGGAAAAAAGATTTGCACACGAACATTATTGATGCAGAACAGGGAAAGGTATCACAGGTGCAATTGGACAGCTGAGAATTATAGGTGAGAGAAACATCGAGAGAAGAAAACAAAGCCGGCCGCAGTGGCCGTGCGGTTAAAGGCGCTTCAGTCTGGAACCGCAAGACCGCTACGGTCGCAGGTTCGAATCCTGCCTCGGGCATGGATGTTTGTGATGTCCTTAGGTTAGTTAGGTTTAACTAGTTCTAAGTTCTAGGGGACTAATGACCTCAGCAGTTGAGTCCCATAGTGCTCAGAGCCATTTGAACCAAGAAAACAAGTTTATGCTGTTTTCATTGATTTTAAGAGACTACAGTGGAATGCAAGGCAGAATGGTATCGACTGGAGGGATAGGAGGCTGATTAAAAACTTTTACCTACAACAGAAAATACGAGTACAGATTGAGAATGAGATGACAGACGAAAGAAGAATTGGAAGGGGAGTGAGGCAAGACTAATGTCTCTCCCCAACACTGTTTAACATATATTAGGAGCATATTATCCAGAAATATGTGAAAGGAAGTAGAGGGGTGCGGTTTGGTGGTAGGAGGGTATAATGTATTCGATTTGTGAATGATATGGTGTTACTAGAAGAGAGCGAAAGAACTATGACTGGAATGTTAAAAGAATTAAATAAGACTTGTGGGGAATGAGGAATAAGAAAAAGACAAAATGTATGGCGATAACTGCAAGAAAAGTAAGAAAAACTATAAAGTTAGGAGAGGCAGTATCACTCAAAACTATGTGTAAAGTAGAACAATGCCAGCGAAAAAAGCGGAAGCGAACACACTGTAGTAGCGGATTGTGATAGCAGACCAGCCAGTATCTGAGACGGCTACATTGAAGGGCTGGGGTGGAGCAGGTGCGACGTATTCGGGGCCTCGGGCCAGACTACTTTCGTGGCCGGGTACAGCAGAGCTTCAGATTGAGCACTTCTTCCCGGTGAAGGGGAGTAAGTGCTGACGCTGTCTTAAGCCACGATGTCGATACTGTCGAACTGTCTGTTGATTGTTTGAGTGGAGCCGTGCGTCCGCTTATATCCACTTTTGGCTGATGGATGTTCACTTGGGAACTACACGTACAGCCAAAGAAACTGGTACACCGGCCTAATATCGTGTAGGGCCCCCGTGAAGACGCAGAAGTGCCGCAACACAACGTGGCATGGAATCGACGAATGTCTGAAGTAGTGCTGGAGGGCATTGACATCATGAATACTGCAGGGCTGTCCATAAATCCGCAAGAATATTACGGGGTGGAGATCCTTTCTGAACAGCACGTTGCAAGGTATCCAAGATATGCTCATTATGTTCATGTCTGGGTAGTATGGTGGCCAGCGGAAATGTTTAAACTCAGAAGTGTTCCTGGAACCACACTGCAGCAATGCTGGACGTGTAGGGTGTCGCATTGTTCTGCTGGAATTGCCCAAATCCGTTGGGACGCACAATGGTTTGGGTTGTTGGGTTGTTTTGAGTGAGGAGAGGGAAGGACGGGGAAGGACGGGGAAGGAAGTCGGCCGTGCCATTTCAAAGAAACCATCCCGGCATTTGCCTGGAGCGATTTAGGGAAATCACGGATAACTTAAATCAGGATGGCTGGACGCGGGATTGAACCGTCGTCCTCCCGATTGCGAGTCCAGTGTGCTAACCACTGGGCCACCTCGCTCGGTACTGCACAATGGACATGAGTGGATGCAGGTGATCACACAGGATGCTTACGTACGCGTCACTTGTCAGAATCGTATCTAGACGAATCAGGGGTCCCATATCACTCCAAGTGCACATGCTCCACACCATTACAGAGCCTCCACCAGTTCGAAGAGTCCTCTGCTGATATGCAGGCTCTACGGATTCATGACGTTGTCTCCATACCCGTACACGTCCATGCGCTCGATACAATTAGAAGCCAGACTCGTTCGACCAGGCAACGTGATCCCGGTCATCTATAGTCCAGTGCCGGTGTTGACGGGCTCAGGCGAGGCGTAAAGCTTTGTGTCGTGCAGTCATCAAGGGTACACGAGTGGGCCTTCGGCTCCAAAAGCCCATATCAATGACGTTTCGTTGATGGCCAAGCACTGAAATCTGCAGCAATTTGCCGAAACCTTGCACTTTGTCATGTTGAACGATTCGCTTCAGTCGTCCTTGGTCCTGTTCCTGCAGGATCTTTTTCCGGCCGCAGTGATGTCGGAAATTTGATATTATACCGGATTCCTGATATTTACGGTACACTCGTGAAATGGTTGTGCGGGAAAATCCTCATTTCATCGTTACCTGGGACATGCTGTGTCCCATCGCTCGTGCGCCGACTATAACAACACGCCAAACTCACTTAAATCTTGATAATCTGCTATTATGTCAGCACTAACCGAACAACTGCGTCAGACACTTTTTGTCTTATATAGGCTTTCTCAACAGCAGCGCCGTATTCTGCCTGTTTACATACCTCTGTATTTGAATAAGCATGCCTGTACCAGTTTCTTTGGCGTTTCAGTGTATTTTCGTGATGTAGTGTGGAAACATAATGCAGTCCGAGTTTTGTGTGCCCTCTGCGGCGGCTGTAGCGCTCTTTCTGTATATGACAGTGTATCGTATCTTCTGGAGGACACAGAAAATTGCTTCGCTTGTGATTTGTTCGTTCAAAACGTTTATCTCTTTCCTGCTGTGCATAAAAATTCCCAGTTATTCCTACAGACACATTTTTTAATCAATGTACCACTTCGATATCTTCATTGATTTCTACAAGTGGGTGGCGTGATGTTCGAATGTGTGTGGCGACAGTCGATATGTTGAAGTGTTTAAGTGTCTCAAGATAGAAGCTTCCTCTCACAAAAAACTGGAAAGTAATGCCTCCGTATGTTTTATGCAAAAACTCTTAAAGTTTTTAAATAAAACAAATGTTATTAGCGAACTACATCTTTATTGTTCATGTCTACATATCGCAGCCCTCTGTCCCTAGAGGGTTCCAAACTGTAGCGTGTAACAAGTAAGATAACTATGTTCGTGCGTGAGAGCAGCTTGATGTAATCGGATTTCGAATTCTAAGAGTTTGTCCACACATAGAGCACCATCTGCATCAGCATGACAGTGCCAGAAGGCGAGACCACACAGGAAGGCCGTGATATCTGCGCCTTGGGTCCATTTCATCGATCATCCTCCATACAGTCCAGACTTGGCCCCAAACGATTTTCACCCGTTCCAAACACCTTCGAGGATTTCGCTTTAACGGTAATGAGGTGCCGACCGGAGTGGCCGTGCGCTTCTAGGCGCTACAGTCTGGAGCCGAGCGACCGCTACGGTCGCAGGTTCGAATCCTGCCTCGGGAATGGATGTGTGTGATGTCCTTAGATTAGTTAGGTTTAATTAGTTCTAAGTTCTAGGTGAGTGATGACCTCAGAAGTTAAGTCGCATAGTGCTCAGAGCCAGTAATGAGGTGGTGTGAACAGAGGTGAGGTGAGCAAAATCAGACATTCTACAGTGACGATGGCAACAAATGGTTTCTCATTGAGAGAAATGCGTTCTTCTTCACGGTGAGTACGTTGGGAACAAAGGTGTAGTATGTTAACAACGTTTGTTTTATTTAAAAAGCTTTAAGAGTTTTCACATTAAAAGTTCGATGGTATAACTTTCCAGCTCACAGTCGTATATACACAACTTCCTGCACTCTTTTTTTGTTGTTGGTTTGTTAGTTATACTATTCGTTTTTTAAGACTTGACTTTTCCTAAAAATGTGTCAGTTGACAGTGGCAAATGATTTCATTTAATGAAAGTCATTCTATGCAGCCTGTTTTGACGGTGTGGGAGAGTTGTTGGATGTATTCTTCCTCAGTTTCAACAACTGCTGTTACACTCCAGCAGACAGTCTTGTGGAAAGCGTATCGTGTGCACTGTTGCGAGGTCGGTGTGTCGAACCTGGGACTCCAGATGGCAGAACTGAGGCCGGGATCCACCGCGCTGTATTTTGTCAGGAGGCCGAGCAAGTTCAAGAACGTCAAGGGGCAGTGCAGAGTGATACACCGGATAAAACAACGTTTCATGTGGCAAAATTACAGCTGTTTCACCCGTACGTGATGCTGGAAGACAGAAATCCTCCCCCACAATCTCACAACCTGTACCATTTATAATTATTCCACTTTCCCGCAGTTGCAACTTCCTTATTTTATCCGCTCTCTGATTGGTGTAACAAGTGACCATCACCCATATCGGCGTAAATACCGAATATAACCAATGCCTCCCTACCTTCTGGAAGTAGGAATGTGTCGATAGCACCTCTTTCTCACAACCTGAGCCATTCATAATCCCCAGGAACAACCCAACTTCGCATGTAGTACTATCCGTAAAAACTGGTCGATTTGGGCAAATCATCACTTGTCCATGCGTACAATGCTCCAACTCTGACAATGGTAGTACTCCGTGAGTTTCTCTGTTCGCCGAAATAAAAAGTATGTCTCGCGTCCTAATATGCACCCATTTACCGATCTCCTTCCATTTCACTGGGTATGGATGAATAGTGTAACACACATAATGTGAGTCACCTCTGACTACGGGAAAATTGACATCGATGTAACCTCGTGCCCCTCTGTCTTCATTCATACCAATGATACATGAGAGAATATTGGTATAGAGGCCCGTGTTACCTCCACTACATGTCCTATATCTGGTGGAAATTGCCTCTTTGCTAATTGTAATCCTCTAAAAAGATGGTCTGGCGAGATTAACACTGGACTAAGATGCCCATTTACCGCATGATATACTGCATCCTGTAACACCATAACTTCTATATGTGTGTCACTGAATCAGTCTGCTAATGCCCTGAGCAACCTGGCAATAGCCAACATACCATCCAGTATGTTTAATCGTTTCTGCAGCATCTCCAAATCGCTATTATAATTTCCCGTGGCTCCTCCGGTAATGTTCGTACGAGCTTGGGGTCATTCAAGACCCTTGTTTCTAGGCTTGACAAGCGTGTTGCGTGCCACTCTATGGTTCAAAATGCCTCTGAGCACTATAGGACTTAACTTCTGAGGTTATCAGTCCCCTAGAACTTAGAACTAATTAAACCTAACTAACCTAAGGACATCACACACACCCATGCCCGAGGCAGGATTCGAACCTGCGACCGTAGCAGTCGCGCGGTTCCGGACTGTGGCGCCTAGAACCGCTCGGCCACCACGGCCGGCCCTCTATGGTTCCTTTAACCTCACTGACCACTTGTTCCACCTGCATTACTGATTGATTCAATGTTCGGACATCATCGTCATCCCCTGTACCGAACACCGTTTTCAATATCTTTCCCCCTGCATTTATCTATACCCTCTTGCGCTTAGTTACCGCCTGTGGCACATTCTCCACTAAACGAGACAATTGCTCCCTAAGTTTACTATAAGTCAACTGTAATTCTTGATACTCCCCTTGTACTTCTTTTAATATGTGATTCCTTTCCCCCTCGGTATACAATTCCGACAGTGAGTCCTGTAATTTTCGTACTTCATTCCTAATCTTCCATACCTCTGTTGTTGTTCGTAGCGACCACTTATGACTTGTTACTAATATATCTGGGTGCCGTGAATACAGTACCCCTGACATCCGCTGATGTCCAGCTCCACTGCTGTGACGACAAATCAGCATCCCCATGGCTGTCATCCAGAACGTCCACATTTGTTCTGACCCTGTGAAGAAAAGGAACGGAACATGCCTATATTAACCCTTTTCTACTGCAAGTTACTACTACATCATACGACATCCTCAAAAATTCCAGATAGTTCACTCTGCCCCTAAAAAGTTGTCTCCCCCATACAATGACAAAAAACTAAAACAACAAAAAAGAAAAACGCAACTATTATCGGACCCACCAAATTGCGAGAAAAAGAGAGAGAAAAAACACACATACACACACACACACACACACACACACACACACACAAAAACGCAAATCATCCCTTGATACAAAAACACAAAAAGTCAACGTGCTGTACAATATTACACATACAATAATTTACTCCTTCCGTGATCTGACCGTAACGCATACGGAACGTTATGCGTCTGCTGTTGTTCTTCCGCCGAGACTTTCTTCCTCCGCTTGCTTTGCCTAGCCTCTGCAATCGGGTTATTTCCTTGTAATTGAGGTAATCCGTCCACCGTTTCTTTAAAAGGCTTTACTCTACTCACGTGGATAATGGATGTTTTTGTTGGCAGCTGCACTTTAACAGTCACAGGCGAAGTCATCTACACAAGCTGGTACGGTCCGTGGTACTTCGTCAAGAATTTTTTCGTCTTTCCCTTAGGTGTATATGGATTCGTGATTAATACCCATTGACCTACCCTGAACTGCCTCTCTAATGCTTTCGTATTGCTCTTCTGTACCCTCTTCCAGACTTCCCGTATTGTTCGTGCAAATCCCCTCGTTGTGTCCCCTTTAGCTCCCGATTTCAGACATAGAACGTCAAATGGTGATGGCATCTTTCTTCCATAGACCACATGAAATGGTGACATTCTGACCCCCAAATATATTTTAGAGTTATAACGTCCCAGTTATCATGGTTTCCATTCACATAACAACTTAGCATTTTCGAAATTGTCCTATGTACTCACTCCGTTCTCCCATTCGCCTGCGGATGAAATGGACTAGTCCGTATTTTTTTAATTCTCAGTAGAAAACACAACTGTGACATTAATTCTGACATGAAGTTCGTTCCCTGATCCGTACTTATGGTATCAGGCACCCTAAACTTCAATAACCAGTTATTGACCAAAGCTTGTACTACCGTACTTGCCTGTTGGTTTGGTATAGCGACCGTGGCTAGAAATCGCGAAAAGTGATCAATTATAGTTAAAACGTAACGATTCCCTGCCGGTGTTTGATTGTATGGCCCGCAGATATCGAGCTCGATAAACTCGAATGGTTTCGAAGCCTCTGGTAACCGTTGCAATTGAATTCTTATGCGCGCCACATCCGCTCGCTACGCACACGGTACACAATTTGCTGTGTATTGTTCCACATCCCTTCTCCGAGTGCGCCACCAAAATCGTTCTACATCTACATCTACATTTATACTCCGCAAGCCACCCAACTCGTCTTTCCGTTACTCGACGACCACTATGCCCCCAAAGCACATGATCATGGGCCTGCCTTAAGACTTCCTCTCTCAAACTCTTTGGTACCACTACCTGTGGTCCGCACCTGGTAACTCTACACAATAAATTTTCCTCCACAATTAAATGTGGTTGAGTTCTAAAACCCTGGCACTCCTCATCCTCTGCTTGTGCCCTTTGCCATTCCACGACACTCTTACCCATTACTTCCAATGCGTCTAATTTGTGACTTGATGCATCTGCATTCCCGTGTTTCTTCCCTTCCTTATGATTCACTTCAATGTCAAATTCACTTAATTTTAGAGCCCACGGTGTTAACCGACTAGAAGGATCCTTGAGTCCCAGTAACCGTCTCAACGCTGAATGATCCATCACGACCATAAAGTTAACAAAGAAAATACGTTACTCCATATATTACAGCAAACATCTCCTTTTCCGTTGTGGAATAATTCCGCTCTGCCCTATTTAGCTGTCTAGAAGCACACGCCACCGGATGCTCCTGTCCATTCACCATTTGTCCCAAAACACAACCTACTACGCCATTTGAAGCGTCACATAATAAGATGAAATCTTCTTCAAAATTCGGAAACACCAGTACAGGACCAGATACCAATCTCATCTTTAATTTATCGAAAGCTTCCTGATATTCCTCTGTCCACTGAAATTTAACCCCTTTATTTAAAAGCTTTGTTAACGGCTTGGCTATTTTAGCAACATTTTTTACAAATTTACGATAATATGAACATAACCCAATGTACGTTTGTAATTGCTTCGTTGTACATGGCGTCGGAAAATTTTGAACTGTCTCTGTTAACCGAGGGTCGGTTTGAACGCCTTGTTCACTGATTATATGACCTCAATATTTGACCTGCGTCTGCGCAAAATTACATTTTTCTAAACTTAGTGTTAACCGTGTCGACCGCAATCTTCTAAGACTTGTCTTAAACATGATACATATTCTGGTATATCATTCGAAAATAATATAATGTCATCTAGGTAAACCATACATGTCTTTCGTTTCAATCCCCTTAAAATCCCATCTAATAATCGCTGAAAAGTGGCCGGTGCATTCTTCAACCCGAACGGCATACGTATATAGTGATAGTGTCCCCCAGGAATAGTAAAAGCTGTCTTTGCTCTACCCTCTGGCGCTGCTTCCAACTGATGGTATCCACTCCGTAAATCCATCGTCGTAAAATACTTACATTGTCCCATATTGTCCAATGTGTCCGAGATATTCGGAATCGGATATGCGTCCGAAATGGTTTTCGCATTCAGAAATCTATATCACAACCAAACCTATATTTCCTTGTACAATCCACCGATTTCTTAGATACGAGAACCACATTGCTTGAATATGAACTATCGCTGTGCTCTATAACTTCATCCAGTAGTCGTTGTTCCGTAAACTCCTCTAGAAGCGGTTGCATATGACGTGCTATCCGATATGGTTTCCTAAACACTGTTGTATCATCCTCCATTGGTATGTGATGCTTCGTAATCGGTGTTGCCGGTAACCTACCCTCTGTCCGAATAAATCGCTAAATGTCACTAATAATTCCTCCAACGTGACTCTGTCGTCTCCCTGCAAGTGGTGTAATTTTCCTCTTAATTGCGCTGCATCGATGTTTTGCTTATGGTTCGCCTCTAAATCCTCTCTATCGAGGTCATCTTCATCAAAAACCCACAACGTGGCCAATAACAAGCCTTTCGACAAGCTAAAATCCTCTCTGCCGAAGTTATCTATACTTACAGGAACCCTATAATCTCCATCCACATAACTTGCCTGAGCTAAACTCTTCCGCACAAAACAATGCGCATTATCCAATTCCTCATTACTCGAGAGTGGCTCCACCATATACAACGTCTTCTTTGGTAAGTCCGTATTTATCGAAATCCAAACTACGTTCCCTGTACCTGCCGGTATGTTATCCTGCTGATCGACCTTTAATGAATCCGTTCGCAGTTTAATTAGCGTCACCTTCATGTTAAGTGCGCCTTGCGACATTCGTCCATTTGCAACCGTTTCCCCCATGCGAAACATTGATCCACCGAGTTCCACCGTTTGTTGCCAAAGATCTATCCTCGAACGATGTTTGTCAAGGAAGTCCAGTCCGAGAATCACCAAATACCCCTCACCTACACATGGTAACACCTCTACCTGCTCACTAAACTTAGTTTCTGGGATCACAAATTGAAGTAACACCGTACTCCATTTTATTATCTCCCATGCCACGTAACCTATAACGTGGTGGCTCAAACCTTCTCCTGCTAACCAGGTCTAGACTGATATCAGACACGTGTGTCCCCGTGTCAGCCAGAAACCTTTGTTCCCTTCCGTTCATCAAGCCTAATAAGCAGCATTTCGTCTGTGCACCTACTAGCGCATTACCTAATTTCACTGTGACTGCTCTTCAACAGTTGAAGCAATCCCGTTCTCGTTTAACTGCTGCTGCCACCGAGGTTTTCCCCTACTTTTACTCCTGCAGTTCAATGTCTGGTGGCCCATTTTCCCACATCAGTAAGACTGCAACTGACGCTGACATTGCCTCCTAATGTGCCCTACCTTGCCAGAACCAAAACACTTAATTGCCGTTGCCAGAACTTTATGGTCCAGCCTTTGCTTCGTCGCATAATCTACCTCCTGTAAGTATGTGGCAATCCTTAGAGCCACTGCAAAATCACTGGGATTCTCCATTCTCACCCGACGTGACATCTCCGGCGGTACTCCCCGCAAAAACACATCTAACGCCCTGTTCTCGGCCTCTTGTAACAGCTCTCTATTAATCTCCCCATTCTGTGACAGTTCGAACGTTTGTACATTCAGTTTTCGAATCCTGTCTGAGAAAACTTCCACAGTCTCATTCCTCCTCATAACTAACAGACTTAATTTTTCACGAAAAAACCTGGAACTATTCTGTTTTTGGTACCTCTGGCGTAACCCAGCCTCAAGCTCTGCAAACGTCCCCACATCGTTCAACGTTTCAGGGTACAGTACGTACCACTTGGCATTCCATATCAAGAGTAACTTCGCCACTCTCAACATTAAAACATACGACCACCCATTGGCCTCAGCCATTGTGATAACGTCATTGAGGGATACCGACACATCCTCCGATGCTTTACCAGAAAAGGGGCTAATCAATGCTGCGATTGCTGGGCCAAACGGTCTATGACACTCCATGACCAGTAATTTACTTTTACTCAACGTCCCTCCCCCTACTTGCAATGCCTCAAATCTCCCTGCTAATTCTTCATATTTTTCCTTGTCCCTTATCCTCGCCTTTGATAAAACCGAATTTGATCCATTAGAGCAGATACGGCTTCCGCTGTAGTCACTGCCACAGCCTCCGCTGCTTGCCGTGTTTCCACCATTCTTGCTTATAGCTCCACTGTTACCATCAAATTCACTCTGCTACTCCTTAAACGTAGTTCTTGCAGCGAATCATCGCCCATCTACATTCTGAACAATTGCCCGCCAAATGACTAAATCTCTTATAAATAAACAACTCTTTGGCACCCACTTTGTACATGGTAATCCGTGATCTGTCAGGCTAAAAAAATTACATCACTTAGGCGCTATGTTATCATGTCCCCCATTTCCCCTGAATCCAGATAAATCTACAGGCTCCTCCGGCCTTACAAAAGACACCTTTAGAAAGTCTATCCTAATTCATACTTAACCCTTAAAACACAGAAGAATGACACATAAACAATAAATCAAACGTCACTCACCCATTGACATCGTGCTCGAGTGCAGGTGAACAGTCCTGCTTTCCTCCCTATACTGGTTGGACGAACACCTGCCGAACGACAAGACGTAACAAGAAGTGCACGACCACCCGTCATGAGCGCAACCAAACACCTCAACTACCCCTCTACACAGGCAGACCTCAACGCTACTTGCTCGACATAAGATGCGAGAGTGGAAATCCGATACCAGTGTTGTAACCAGCACCACTTCTGACACCACTGTTGCGGTGTCAGTGGGTCGAAACCAGATGGCAGAGCTGAAGCCGGGACCTACTGCGCCGTATTTTGTCAGGAGACTGAACAAGTTCAAGAGCGTCAATGGGCAGTGCAGAGTGATACAGCGGTATTCGTTTATTCAGATAATTTACAGTACTCAATGGGTGAAGCGTAGTGTCGGCGTGCCACCTGCGTACTGTCCTGCGAGTCGAACCGGCTCAGCAGACTCCTGGTATGTCGACGCCGCTGATGCCGTCATCAAAGCAGCCTCGCTGGAAATCGGCCGCCTGCCGATGCATTGCGACTTGCGCCACGCTGCTGCCCACTATTCCGGAGACTACTACAGTCCCTGGTCCTCGAAGCCCTCCACCCCGTTTGGCCTGCTCTGATCAACCATGGGAAGAAGGTGTGGCCCTCGGGCCGTTGCTGCTCCCAGGACAGGAATGGACTCGAACCCGCGCCCTCCTGGACGCTGTGCCGCAACTTGCCCCTAGTGGTGCTTGCCGGATGGCAACACCCGCCACCATCTCTGGTGCTGTTGCAGCACTGCTGCGCCTCCCACAGTGTACGCCTCGCCCGGACCCCAGTCCGCCAGGTGGGAAGCGAACGTGGTCCGTAGACTCAAGTGGAATGGAGCACCTCGTGGATGCATTGCAGATCGCTGTCACTGCCGTCTTTCAGGCAGACTGTAAGATGTCCAAGTTCCAGGCTGGCGTTCGGTCCTTCCCTGGTGTTGTGTCCCTGGAGGCGGAATATAGCCCGTACAAGTACATAGAAAACAGAATACAAGTTTATGCAGAATACTTATAACATTGCTTCCAGACTGGCCCCTATAAGGGAAGACCAGCACAGGTCCGTCCCGACGCTCGACTGACCTAGCACAATCTATCCCAAGCTAAAATTGTCCATCTATTTATATCAGTTTTTCCCTCGCTTCTGATGTTATGTCAGAGAGAGACAGAAATTATTACAGGGATAAATTCCCACACGTCAGCTACTTACAGATCGCCACTCTTGGCTCTGGCCTAGTGGCCCGCCTTATACATCACAATAACTTTAAGCAACGCTGCAGTTTTCTGCCTTGTTGTTGCTCCACTCTAAACAAATTGTGCATGCAATACTGCCGTCGCAGCTCCGCACCCGCGAGCGCCATGTTTACCTTGCCTGGGCCGCTGGCTGTTGACTGTTACCACACTCTGCCAGCGGCCCCAGATTTCATCACCCAACTGTACCTTCATTGAATTTTGACAAAATTTCCCTTTCCTTCGACTAGGACTAATACTAGCACAGCAGCGCCATCCCGAATATTAGCCAATAGAATCCTCTTCGTAAATATACTTGAAGTAATATTGAAGTGGTTACGTATAAGTGCGCCATATTTGCAAGACAGAGTAGAAAGCAATGAACGGTCTGCTGTATACAGTAGCAATGGACGGAGCATGCTGCCTTGTGGGACTGTGACAGTGTAGTCATATTGCTGACACTGCATTCGGGGCAAGTAGAAAGAAGCTCTGCCAACGGGGTCGTTAAAGACGATTTGAGCACCTAAGCTCATAGGCGTCACAAAGCCGTGGGGGGCGGGGGTACTTTCTCCGTCCTGGAATCTGGACATCAGAATTTTATTCATAACAGAATTCTCTCGAATTTCTAGCAGTCAGTGTCAGCGACTCCTCTAAACCGCAGAAGTAACATTGCCGACCACGATGAGAAATACTACAGCTTTATCCGTCACTACATGTTTTGGTTTTCCTTAGCTGTCACTGTGTTCTTGGGTAATTATGCCGATTCCTTCCTGCGGCTGCAGTATCGGCGCTTATGTGCAGTCGAGATGGATATGAATCTTTACAGAAATACTGTCTTCAATCATTAGTCTGTCGCTTACAGAGCAGAAAGCAGCTGGAACATCCTGACGTACGGATTTTATCGCCGATTCCCAACGCAAGCACAAGGCGGTAGCTTACGTGCTAGTCATCCGTCAGTAATTCTCTTAAGGACCCCCTCCCCCCCTCCCCCGCGTACTTTCCTTGATGCGCAACGGAATCACAAATGTAGTTTATCACATATCTGTGGAAAAAGAAAACCTGTGATGACCAGCAGAGGCTCTGTTCAGTTTTGCACAACATCACACAGCCGTGCTATATTGTAGGTGTGTTCATCTATACTTAATGTCAAACACTTCACTCGAAAGAAAGGAAATATCATTACTATGCTACAAGAGAGCGAAAAATGTGTGGAATTTGAAGGAGGGGAAAAATGCGCTCTCCAAGATTAGGACCTTCTCTAAGTCTACGGGTACAATACCGCGCCACGTGTGATCACAGAGACACAAGTTCTGCATTTCGGTTGGCATGCTACGCAATAATGTGTCAAACTGGAGAGACTACAGTTACCTTGTTCCAGCCTTATGCTGTTATATCTTGCTTTTTCCCGCCAATTTGATGAGGATTTTGTTGGGCTTCCTATACTAATCTTGTCGTATATTGGACTCCACTTTACCTAACCAACCCAAAAAATGTAACTTCATATATGACATTCGAGATCAGAAAATAGAGATCATGAAAGTAATGCAATAAATCTATTAACGTGAAATATGTGCAGATCTATAACCAAAGAAGGCGTTATATATGGAATCAAAGTCGAATAAGTATTTTTAAAAGATTATTCCCTGTTTCTCAACTTCGTGGGATGTTATGTGACATTTTTATTGATAGTCAGCAACATTTTGTAAGTCTTTTTATATTTCAGATTTTTAATTTTCAGTTTCAACCTAACGTTATGAGAGCATGATATATTATTTTTATGAATATTTGCTAGCTTTACTTCGTAGCTCGTTGGATACCCTCGATTTAATGATATGAAGATGTAATTTTACGTCATTAATGAAAAAGGTGGCATTCACATTCATATTACAAACATAATAAGATGTCCTCTGCATGTACTGTTAGAACATACCGTTTATGTACCAAAGTTATATATCTAAAAAATTCTCGGCAGGCAACTACCAATATTTTGAGACACATTAAGTTTTGTGTGCGTATTGTCAGATTTAGTTCTCAGGCACGGCGCGTTTTCAAACTCACTAAATAAATTATCAGGAGAAAGAAAACTGGCGTTCTACGGATCGGAGCGTGGAATGTCAGATCCCTTAATCGGGCAGGTAGGTTAGAAAATTTAAAAAGGGAAATGGATAGGTTAAAGTTAGATATAGTGGGAATTAGTGAAGTTCGGTGGCAGGAGGAACAAGACTTCTGGTCAGGTGAATACAGGGTTATAAATACAAAATCAAATAGGGGTAATGCAGGAGTAGGTTTAATGACGAATAAAGAAGTAGGAATGCGGCTAAGCTACTACAAACAGCATAGTGAACGCATTATTGTGGCCAAGATAGACACGAAGCCCACGCCTACTACAGTAGTAAGTGTTTATACGCCAACCAGCTCAGCAGATGATGACGAAATTGATGAAATGTATGATGAGATAAAAGAAATTATTCAGGTAGTGAAGAGAGACGAAAATTTAATAGTCATGGGTGACTGGAATTCGACAGTAGAAGAAGGGAGAGAAGGAAACATAGTTGGTGAATATGGATTGAGGAAATGAAAGAGGAAGCCGCCTGGTAGAATTTTGCACAGAGCATAACTTAATGATAGCGAACACTTGGTTCAAGAATCATGAAGGAAGGCTATATACATGAAGAACCTTGGAGATACTAAAATGTTTCAGATAGATTATATAATGGTAAGACAGAGATTTAGGAACCAGATTTTAAATTGTAAGACATTTCCAGGGGCAGATCTGGACTCTGACCACAATCTATTGGTTATTAACTGTAGATTAAAACTGAAGAAACTGCAAAAAGGTGGGAATTTAAGGAGATGGGACCTGGATAAACTGAAAGAACCAGAGGTTGTACAGAGTTTCAGGGAGAGCATAAGGGGACAATTGACAGGAATGGGGGAAAGAAATGACAGGGATGGGGGAAAGAAATACTGTAGAAGAAGAATGGGTAGCTTTGAGGGATGAAGTAGTGAAGGCAGCAGAGGATCAAGTAGGTAAAAAGACGAACATTAGTAGAAATCCTTGGGTAACAGAAGAGATACTGAAGTTAATTGATGAAAGGAGAAAATACAAAAATGCAGTAAGTGAAGCAGGCAAAAAGGAATACAAACGTCTCAAAAATGAGATCGACAGGAAGTGCAAAATGGCTAAGCAGGGATGGCTAGAGGACAAATGTAAGGATATTGAGGCTTATCTCACTAGGGGTAAGGTAGATACTGCGTACAGGAAAATTAAAGAGACCTTTGGAGAAAAGAGAACCACTTGCATGAATATCGGGAGCTCAGATGGAAACCCAGTTCTAAGCAAAGAAGGGAAAGCAGAAAGGTGGAAGGATTATATAGAGGGTCTATACAGGGGCGATGTTCTTGAGGACAATATTATGGAAATGGAAGAGGAGGTAGATGAAGATGATATGGGAGATATTCTACTGCGTGAAGAGTTTGATAGAGCACTGAAAGACCTAAGTCGAAACAAGGCCCTGGGGGTAGACAACATTCCATTAGAACTACTGACAGCCTTGGGAGAGCCAGTCCTTACAAAACTCTACCATCTGGTGAGCAAGATGTATGAGACAAGCGAAATTCCCTCAGACTTCAAGAAGAATATAATAATTCCAATCCCAAAGAAAGCAGGCGTTGACAGATGTGAAAATTACCGAACTATCAGTTTAATAAGTCACAGCTGCAAAACACTAACACAAATTCTTTACAGACGAATGGAAAAACTGGCAGAAGCCGACCTCGGGGGAGATCAGTTTGGATTCCGTAGAAATGTTGGAACACGTGAGGCAATACTGACCCTACGACCTATCTTAGAAGAAAGATTAAGGAAAGGCAAACTTACGTTTCTAGCTTTTGTAGACTCAGAGAAAGCTTTTGACAATGTTGACTGGAATACTCTCTTTCAAATTCTGATGGTGACAGGGGTAAAATACAGGGAGCGAAAGGCTATTTACAATTTGTACAGAAACCAGATGACAATTATAAGAGTCATGGGACATGAAAGGGAAGCAGTGGTTGGGAAAGGAGTGAGACAGGGTTGTAGCCTCTCCCCGATGCTATTCAATCTCTATATTGAGCAAGCAGTAAAGGAAACAAAAGAAAAGTTCGGAGTAGGTTTTAAAATCCACGGAGAAGAAATAAAAACTTTGAGGTTCGCCGATGACATTGTAATTCTGTCAGAGACCGCAAAGAACTTAGACGAGCAGTTGAATGGAATGGACTGTGTCTTGAAAGGAGGGTATAAAATGAACATCAACAAAAGCAAAACGAGGATAATGGAATGTAGTCGAATTAAGTCGGGTGATGCTGAGGGAATTAGGTTAGGAAATGAGGTACTTAAAGTAGTAAAGGAGTTTTGCTATTTGGGGAGCAAAATAACTGATGATGGTCGAAGTAGAGAGGATATAAAATGTAGACTGGCAATGGCAAGAAAAGCATTTCTTAAGAAGAAAAATTTGTTAACATCGAGTATAGATTTAAATGTCAGGAAGTCGTTTCTGAAAGTATTTGTATGGAGTGTAGCCATGTATGGAAGTGAGACGTGGACGATAAATAGTTTAGCCAAGAAGAAAATAGAAGCTTTCGAAATGCGGTGCTACAGAAGAATGCTGAAGATTAGATGGGTAGATCACATAACTAATGAGGAGGTATTGAATAGAATTGGGGAGAAGAGGAGTTTGTGGCACAACTTGACTAGAAGAAGGGATCGGTCGGTAGGACATGTTCTGAGGCATCAAGGGATCACCAATTTAGTACTGGAGGGCAGCGTGGAGGGTAAAAACCGGAGAGGGGTACCAAGAGATGAATACACTAAGCAGATTCAGAAGGATGTAGGTTGCAGTAAGTACTGGGAGATGAAGAAGCTTGCACAGGATAGGGTAGCATGGAGAGCTGCATCAAACCAGTCTCAGGACTGAAGACCACAACAACAAATTAGTTATATACAAACCGACACGTTTTGAATCTTGCCCTCCTTGGAAAAATTTCTGCTGATTCCCGTGCTTAAGATCCCAAGACTGTCAGCAACTGTTCATTCAGAAACAGCTTTATTGTAATAGGTACATATAAAACATTCTATGAAAATAAAATGATCGTAACAAATTCTGTTTACATTTCTATGCTGGAAACACCTAATCATATTATTATTAAGTTGCTAATGCTGCCGTCAAGAGTAATTATTTTATTATTAAGAATTGTACTCAACACTAATTAATTAGAATACATGAGGAAAAGGCCTTAATGAAATTCTATCTCTACAGCACCTTGCTGCTACGTGTGATGTGAGGGACTTAGCTGTTCTGCTGTACCAGAACGGCGCTGTTCATGTGCTTACAGGTAACTCGGCTACAAATCATGTGACCCAAATATGAATTCAGATCGCATACGTAACCTTCAGCTGCCACACATAATACACAGAGTTTGGCCTACAACCAGACATCGACTCCACCAGTGTGTTTATAGAACAAAATTATGCCGGACTGAAATACGATTTGAAGTTAATTCCATAGCTAAACAGGACTATGATTCAATTTTAAGCTCAGTCCGCCTGATTATGGATAATATTAACTGATAAATTGTGAGAGACGTAACTAAGCACAACGAAACATGAAAGGTTTAACCTCCAAAATGTACAGAAATTAATTTAGTCGCAACAAGAACAGTTTAACATGAAACGAAGCACTATAGTCACAAATACTAAAACACTTAGCACTGTAATACGGCACTGAATTGCAACGCTCTCAGTTCACGCAGCCTATCTAAACCACATGGCCGCAAGAGTCTCGCGTCCGTCGGCCGTCGTAATTTAATATATTGTTATGGTTATTCCCCCCCATGAACCATGGACCTTGCCGTTGGTGGGGAGGCTTGCGTGCCTCAGCGATACAGATAGCCGTACAGTAGGTGCAACCACAACGGAGGGGTATCTGTTGAGAGACCAGACAAACGTGTGGTTCCTGAAGAGGGGCAGCAGCCTTTTCGGTAGTTGCAAGGGCAACAGTCTGGATGATTGACTGATCTGGCCTTGTAACAATAACCAAAACGGCCTTGCTGTGCTGGTACTGCGAACGGCTGAAAGCAAGGGGAAACTACAGCCGTAATTTTTCCCGAGGGCATGCAGCTTTACTGTATGATTACATGATGATGGCGTCCTCTTGGGTAAAATATTCCGGAGGTAAAATAGTCCCCCATTCGGATCTCCGGGCAGGGACTACTCAAGAGGATGTCGTTATCAGGAGAAAGAAAACTGGCGTTCTACGGATCGGAGCGTGGAATGTCAGATCCCTTAATCGGGCAGGTAGGTTAGAAAATTTAAAAAGGGAAATGGATAGGTTGAAGTTAGATATAGTGGGAATTAGTGAAGTTCGGTGGCAGGAGGAACAAGACTTCTGGTCAGGTGACTAAAGGGTTATAAACACAAAATCAAATAGGGGTAATGCAGGAGTAGGTTTAATAATGAATAGGAAAATAGGAATGCGGGTAAGCTACTACAAACAGCATAGTGAACGCATTATTGTGGCCAAGATAGATACGAAGCCCACACCTAATACAGTAGTACAAGTTTATATGACAACTAGCTCTGCAGATGACGAAGAAATTGAAGAAATGTATGATGAAATAAAAGAAATTATTCAGATTGTGAAGGGAGACGAAAATTTAATAGTCACGGGTGACTGGAATTCGAGTGTAGGAAAAGGGAGAGAAGGAAACATAGTAGGTGAATATGGATTGGGGGACAGAAATGAAAGAGGAAGCCGCCTTGTAGAATTTTGCACAGAGCACAACATAATCATAACTAACACTTGGTTTAAGAATCATGAAAGAAGGTTGTATACATGGAAGAACCCTGGAGATACTAAAAGGTATCAGATAGATTATATAATGGTAAGACAGAGATTTAGGAACCAGGTTTTAAATTGTAAGACATTTCCAGGGGCAGATGTGGACTCTGACCACAATCTATTGGTTATGACCTGTAGATTAAAACTGAAGAAACTGCAAAAAGGTGGGAATTTAAGGAGATGGGACCTGGATAAACTAAAAGAACCAGAGGTTGTACAGAGATTCAGGGAGAGCATAAGGGAGCAATTGACAGGAATGGGGGAAATAAATACAGTAGAAGAAGAATGGGTAGCTTTGAGGGATGAAGTAGTGAAGGCAGCAGAGGATCAAGTAGGTAAAAAGACGAGGGCTAGTAGAAATCCTTGGGTAACAGAAGAAATACTGAATTTAATTGATGAAAGGAGAAAATATAAAAATGCAGTAAGTGAAACAGGCAAAAAGGAATACAAACGTCTCAAAAATGAGATCGACAGGAAGTGCAAAATGGCTAAGCAGGGATAGCTAGAGGACAAATGTAAGGATGTAGAGGCCTATCTCACTAGGGGTAAGATAGATACCGCCTACAGGAAAATTAAAGAGACCTTTGGAGATAAGAGAACGACTTGTATGAATATCAAGAGCTCAGATGGAAACCCAGTTCTAAACAAAGAAGGGAAAGCAGAAAGGTGGAAGGAGTATATAGAGGGTCTATACAAGGGCGATGTACTTGAGGACAATATTATGGAAATGGAAGAGGATGTAGATGAAATGGGAGATATGATACTGCGTGAAGAGTTTGACAGAGCACTGAAAGACCTGAGTCGAAACAAGGCCCCCGGAGTAGACAATATTCCATTGGAACTACTGACGGCCGTGGGAGAGCCAGTCCTGACAAAACTCTACCATCTGGTGAGCAAGATGTATGAAACAGGCGAAATACCCTCAGACTTCAAGAAGAATATAATAATTCCAATCCCAAAGAAAGCAGGTGATGACAGATGTGAAAATTACCGAACTATCAGCTTAATAAGTCACAGCTGCAAAATACTAACACGAATTCTTTACAGACGAATGGAAAAACTAGTAGAAGCCAACCTCGGGGAAGATCAGTTTGGATTCCGTAGAAACACTGGAACACGTGAGGCAATACTGACCTTACGACTTATCTTAGAAGAAAGATTAAGGAAAGGCAAACCTACGTTTCTAGCATTTGTAGACTTAGAGAAAGCTTTTGACAATGTTGACTGGAATACTCTCTTTCAAATTCTAAAGGTGGCAGGGGTAAAATACAGGGAGCGAAAGGCTATTTACAATTTGTACAGAAACCAGATGGCAGTTATAAGAGTCGAGGGACATGAAAGGGAAGCAGTGGTTGGGAAGGGAGTAAGACGGGGTTGTAGCCTCTCCCCGATGTTGTTCAATCTGTATATTGAGCAAGCAGTAAAGGAAACAAGAGAAAAATTAGGAGTGGGTATTAAAATTCATAGAGAAGAAATAAAAACTTTGAGGTTCGCCGATGACATTGTAATTCTGTCAGAGACAGCAAAGGACTTGGAAGAGCAGTTGAATGGAATGGACAGTGTCTTGAAAGGAGGATATAAGATGAACATCAACAAAAGCAAAACGAGGATAATGGAATGTAGTCTAATTAAGTCGGGTGATGCTGAGGGAATTAGATTAGGAAATGAGGCACTTAAAGTAGTAAAGGAGTTTTGCTATTTGGGGAGCAAAATAACTGATGATGGTCGAAGTAGAGAGGATATAAAATGTAGGCTGGCAATGGCAAGGAAAGCGTTTCTGAAGAAGAGAAATTTGTTTATATCCAGTATTGATTTAACTGTAAGGAAGTCATTTCTGAAAGTATTTGTATGGAGTGTAGCCATGTATGGAAGTGAAACATGGACGATAAATAGTTTGGACAAGAAGAGAATAGAAGGTTTCGAAATGTGGTGCTACAGAAGAATGCTGAAGATTAGATGGGTAGATCACATAACTAATGAGGAAGTACTGAATAGGATTGGGGAGAAGAGAAGTTTGTGGCACAACTTGACCAGAAGAAGGGATCGGTTGGTAGAACATGTTCTGAGGCATCAAGGGATCACCAATTTAGTACTGGAGGGCAGCGTGGAGGGTAAAAATCGTAGAGGGAGACCAAGAGATGAATACACTAAGCAGATTCAGAAGGATGTAGGTTGCAGTAGGTACTGGGAGATGAAAAAGCTTGCACAGGATAGAGTAGCATGGAGAGCTGCATCAAACCAGTCTCAGGACTGAAGACCACAACAACAACAACATGGTTATTATTATTTTTTGATTGTTGCCGACTTACGTGGTGGGCCTTAATAAAAATGATATTTCATTTAATTTTGATTTTACGATTAAATGCTTTCCTGAAGTTCTCCACTTTAGCAATATTAATCTTAAATTATTTGTTACGTTAATGAATGTTAGACTCGCTGAATCTTGAAACATGAGCATATAAGTTGTACAATGTAATAAACTTTTCATATTAATTTCCTCGGCTAGTCAGTTCACTTTAAAGCAAGAAATCTTTAGTTATTAATTAAAATTGCGGCCCATACACGCGCGAGAGTATTTTTCTTACCTCCGTTAACCATTGTATTGTAGTCGGAGTCCTGGTTCTGGCTCTCGGCTATGGTACTGAAAATAAGAATCTTAAAGCTAAGTATTTTCTGCAACGTCGGGCGGCTGTGGAGAAAAATTAATATTATGCTAATAGCAGGCGAGTTTTCAGCTTCCGCTAATTTTTTATAAGTTAATATCGGCACGTAATGGCGTCGTTGGCTGCATCGGCCGCTGCGATTGTTGAGCTGTAAATTACTTGAATGCAGGTTAATTCAAGGAAGGCGGACATGAAATCGGGATCACCTCTTACAAATTAAAAGTGCACAATAATATTCAATTAATATATTATATGCTTAACTCATACAAATATGCTTACATTTGCCAGCACTCGCAAGATGTCCGTCTGTACATCATCAAGACAAGAGAAGAAGTCCAGACGACTAAAAAAATTAACAAAAGAGCGTATCTTGTCGTCTCTTTAGATCATTTTGTCATAAATTATTTCTTTGCATTTGAAACTTGGACAGAGAAATTATTGTATTACGGCTACATGAAAAAAAATCTCTTATAAATTATGAATGTCTTCTTTATAAATATTGTTTTTAAGTCGTTTCGTAATATGGCACTGGGGACGCTATAAGAGCAACGAACGGAAAGAGAAGAAAAGCACTTAATCACAGAAACGTATCAGCATAGATGTGCTGCATTCACATAGGCCTATATAAATGATAGCTCTCAGTTGTAGTAACTGCTAAAAACACGTGGTAGATCAATAAAGATAAGTTTTACTCGGAATATTTTAAATGAGTTATTCACAACAACGTAGTGTGAAATAATATTTGGACACGAACATTGTTATAGAGGGCTAGTGATAGTATATATTTGCAAATCTTTAAAGTTAACTTGTGTAAGATGTTAACTGCAAAGAGTTTTACTTAATTATTCAGAACAGAGGAACAGTTCTTATTGCATGAGTACAAAGTAGAGATTGTTGAAAGACCATGAACATTTCCAGTATATTCATATTCGTATTCAGTCTAGCAAGCTTGAGCACGTCTCTTCTTCCTGACTGGAAGCCAAGCAGAGGCAAACTGAATTTGAAGAGAACGTCAGTCCTACGCGATCACTCGTTTCAAGTAAGCACCTTTGACAACATTTATAAATACATTGCGAATATTTCTTCTTATTTCGTTTTACTCAACTTTGGGGCACGTTAAATCAATCAATTTTTAATGTCCTGTGCCTATGTATTAACCCGGTATTTTTTCATTCTTTTTGATGTTGCTGTCCTTTCTTCTTCAAAGGTTTGAGATCTATTTTTTCCGCTTGTTTTTGTAGTTCGAAGGTCTATTCTTCGGCTTCCTCTCAGGTCCCTGCTAATAGGGCCACGTCATCTGCAAAGGTTAGCCAATTGACTTTGACGCCTTTGTTCTTTGTTCCTAGTCGGATTCGACTATGAATCTCCGTGTTTCACTCTCTTCTTTTTCTAGGGCGCAGTTAAATATTTCTGGGGAGAGTCTACCTCCTTGTCGTATTTTATCTCAAAAGGGTTGGAGAGTTCTCCTATGAATCTGACTTTGGAGTATGTCTTGGTAAGAGTTTCTCTGTTTAAGTCTGTGGTTTTGTTGTTTAAGTTTAACTCATTTAGTATAGAGATGAGGGATTCCCCGTCTGCTGAGTCGACGCTTTTTGAAAGTCGATGAAACTGATAACTAATACGGTTTTGCTCTTGATGTTTGGTGGGCCATGAAGTTTTTGAGATTTAGGATTTGTTCTGGGCAGGATAATCCTTTCCTGAAAACTGCTTGGTATTCTCCACGTTGATGGTGTAATTGGAGTTCTGCTCTGTTTAGTATGACTTTAGAGAATATCTTGTATGTTACGTCTAGGAATGAGAGTCCTCTATAGTTTTTGGAGGCCCGTTATGAGCCCTTTCTTATGGAGTGGTTGGATGAAGGCAGTCTTCCATCCATCTGTGAGTCTTTCATTTATACAGATTTCTTCCAAGATGTTTTGGAGAGATTCTATAGCTCAACTTTCAGTTGTGATTTAGTTTTGTCCCAAGACTTTATATGCAGTTTTTGGGACCTGAAATGACTGTCTGCAATTTCTTGGTGATGAGTGGTTCAGAGTTAGGTTTGGTCGTCGTCGAGGTCTTAAAGTCCATTTTTTCTATGGGCTCTTCACAGTTGAGAAGGTTTCTGAAATATTCTTCCAATATTTTTTATTATCCTTCTTGTTGTGCGCATTATTTCCGTTCTTGTCTTGGAGTTGTAGGATCGGTATGCTGTATGTATTTTTTTATTTAAAGGTCTTATAAACGACCCTTTAACTACTTTTGGAGAAGTATTCATTGATCTGAAAGAGGAGCTGATCTTCTTGGGATGTTTTATTCTTTCGAGATTTTTGCTCAATAATTCTCTTACTTTTAAGCAGTTTTGTTTGTTATGTCCTTTTGCCTGTCATTGCCACTGTTGCCATGTTTTTATTCTCAGTCCAAAGTGTCTGTCACACGAGCGGTTCTAGGCGCTGCAGTCTGGAACCACGCGACCGCTGCGGTCGCAGGTTCGAATCCTGCCTCGGGCATGGATGTGTCTGATGTCCCTAGGTTAGTTAGGTTTAAGTAGTTCTAAGTTCTAGGGGACTGATGACCACAGAAGTTAAGTCCCATAGTGCTCAGAGCCATTTGAACCATTTGTCTGTCACATTCTTCCGTCCACCAGGCATGTTTTTGGATTGATTATGGCAACTAAGTGTTCGGCTTTGTGTATCAGCCTGTCTTTTATTTGAGTCCAGTTTTGGTTTTGAATGTCCTGATTTGCGAGAACCTTTTTGGAGCTTATTATATTTTCTGTACAGTATTTTCCGTTTTTGGGATTGCCGGTTCGTTTTTTTCTTTTTGGGATGATTTTGAGTTTTAATTTAAAAACGTAGTGACCAGAACCTAGGTTGGCTCCTATGAGGGCTTTGTCATTCCTTTTTTGGAATTTCGGTCTGATTGTCACCCAACCGAGTTGGAGTTAACCAAGATGTGGATTTGGTTAGACCCACGTTTTCTGTTTTCTAGGTAGCTTTTTAAAGACTGTGGATTTCATGATCATGTTGGTGCTTGGCGTAGCTCTATAAGTCTGATGCCACTTTGGTCAGGTCAGTTATGTGCTGGGACGTTGTCAACAATTTTTTTGCATTTTTTCTGCTTACTTACGCAGGCATTGAAGTCCGCCATAAGTAGGACGTTGTGCTTTTTCTGGAATTTTTTAAAAAATATTATGTAGTTGGTCCCAAAAACGATCCGTCTTTTCTTTGTTCTTTCTATTGTCTTCATTTACGGGGACATGTGCATTCATGATGGTGTATACTTTGCTAGCAGATTTGAAAGTTGTAACCTCCCCACAAAATAATAAAAATGATATAAATGAACCACGAACCAAATGTAACCTCCCGATAGAAATAATAAAAAATGAACCATGTGTAAGCTCCCCATAAAATAATAATTAAATGATGAACCAACTGTAACCTCTGAACAAAATTAATTTTAATGTCACCTCTGAACAAAAGTGACTCCCATTTATGATCTCTATGCTGAAATACATTCACATTTAATGTAACCACAAAATTCAATTTCTAAACGCAGAAATAATAAAAAAATTCAGTAACCTGGTAAATTTTATGATGACAGCAGTGCTGCGCCTCGGTCCTGTATTCTAATAAAAAAAAGAAAAATTCTTACCTCAATAAAAACTGCGAATATATATCTGCTCTTATGTAGAACTTTTCTTGGCACAGCTTCGTGCAATGCTGGCGTATTTTTTCTTTTTTCTGATTCTTGGAAGGAATGATCATGCAATGGAAATTTTCTTTAAATTGAAATGAATGCTTTTCTTTAAAAAAAAATACTTTATATTATAAAAATTATTATTGGGGGCATTTTTTTTAAAACAAATTGACATTTAATATACATTACTAGATATGCGCAAGGCTGCTTCTTTACCTTCTACAATAATACCCATCCTCCAGAGTCCCGACCAGAGCAGACTGCCGACACGCGCAGGCACGCGCCGACTCCTGTCGACTACTGCAGACTACAGCTTACTAGCATGGACTGACGACTACTACTGACTCGCACGGACTAGCGACAAGCAACAACTAACTACATACCACTCTCTGGTCAGAGACTCTGCCATGCCTCGCCCATCGCTGGCAATGTATACGTCTTACATAACCCTCCACTGGGGGGGCAAAAATTTGGCAGCGATGGTAAGTCAATTGGACTTGCCATGAGCAACAAATTTTTCTTAATTAACTAAGTTTACAATCACAGAATATATACATATATATATAAGTGCAGAACATGAAATAAAATATAGTGCACACGCACTGAGTACAGAACATATCAAGCAAAGACAAAATGTATACAGAATGAGTACAAATCATATTAACAAATGACATAAAGTGCACACGCACTGTAGTTCAGAACATATCAGGAAATCACAAAATGTATAGGCAATGAGTACAAATCATATTAATAAATGACTAAAAATGCACATGCACTGTAGTTCAGAACATATCAGCAAATCACAAAATGTATATGCAATGAATGACAAAAAGTGCACACGCACTGTAGTACTGAACATATCAGGAAATCACAAATGTATAGGCAATGAGCACAAATCATGTTAAGAAAATGACAAAAAAATGCACAGGCACTGTATATACTTTTTTTACTATTTTACAAGAACTAGGATAGGAAAGGGAAGGATTGCATCATGGTTGTAGCACTTTAGGTTGCACGCAGCTGCACTGAAAGTTCATATCTTTCTACAGAAGGACAACACCAAGTGAGACAATCTGAAGTTCTTTTCCTTGAAGTATTAATCAGTGTAGCCAAGACACTGAAATGTCGTAGTAATATTCCATGTTATCATTTTTGTAGTACATTAGGTACACCAAACAGTGGGACCATAATAACATCTCCATCGCTCAAGGTGGTGGACAGCATGTCGTGTCAACACCACGTTCTTGTAAGGTACACCAACGTAGAATTAGTGCAAAACCAAATATAGTGCTCCATGATCATGAGGATACACAGGACAAACGGATATTGCAGTAATTTCTGGTAATTTGGTCAGAAGGTGAAGGACATTAAGTCACATTCTAGTCTTCATTGAGAATTACACTAGTCTAAGGATTGATTTGAGTAATTGGTGGCACTCATCGCCCAGTTACTGAGCATTTCTGTACCATGTATGAAGTATTACAGAATAATGTTCATAAATCATCTGATTACAGTGAACATTGGCACTCATTGGCCAGTTACAAACCATCAGAAGTTATCATTCAAAATGAGAGTCAGTTATTGGCATAGCATTTATAGAGTATAACAAAATATTATTTACAGAAATTATGGGCATAGTATTTATGCATTATTACAAAGCATCATTCAGTATTACTAAGAACTCATCATTCAAGGGACATAGGACATATTTAAAATGTAACACACGGTAACTATTACTCAAGGTCTGTGGTTAGAAAACATTACTCAGTATTACTCAGAACTGATTATTCAAGTGACATATTACTCAGAACTGATCATTCCAGTGACATAAGATATATTGAAAATGTAACATACTGTAACTATTATTCAACGTCTGTGATAGAAAACATCATTCAGTATTACTCAGAACTCTCTTAAACTGGTAGCATTATTTGGGACTGGTAATACATTTTCTTTGTGCTAGCAATGCACTGCGTTGGGATCGATAATTAATTACAGGGGCATAACAATATTTGCATTTGACTTATTGCTGCAAATGAAGATGTGGAACGTCATGCATCATGAGTCAGCTGTAGCAAGGTTATGAAAGAAATAGAGTATATGTGACCACATTCATAAATGACACAAGTTTAAAGACCAACTGCTTATAGCACATTAATTTCATGAATAATTTCTCCTGCAAAAAATACAAAATGGATTATTAAACTGAAAGAAGAAACGCATATTATGCTGAAAAGTAGTGAACTTCGAATTAACAGGTAGTGAAATGTGTATTAAATATATATGTTCTCTAGCTGTACTTTCCAAAACCTTCAGTCATCATACTATGCGACATAAGACATACTGTCAAAACGAACTGCAACAAATACTTAAATAACTACATAGTATTTCTTAACTAACAGTAAATATATAAACTTCATCATTATTTTCATCTGCAAAGAAAAACTTCATTATCATTACTATCATCACCTGCAAAGAAAAACTTCATTATCCGTAGTAGCATAGTCTTCACCACTATTCATCATCATTCATTATCATCTGCAAAAAAGTCACTTCATTATTCGTTATACAACTAATCCTTATTTCTAGCATATTTTATCACTAAAACTAAAATGTATAGTTCTGTCTGACAGCCGGCATCAATCGCCTCGTATTCTGAAAGAAAAAATTAGTTAAGACTGCTATCATACGATGTGTATAGTATATTCTCGTTAATGCTTGTTAATTCTGATCCATTAACTCTTCGTGATGAGGTATTGCATCTTCTTTCGTTCATTCCGAAGGTGAAATTCCCATTTCTGTTTAATTTATTTCTTTTACACGTGATTTCTTTCTGAAAATGATGAACAAAGATTAATGTCTTGCATTTAAATCATATACCCATTAAATAGAAACTGGTTTATAGTGATATAATTGAGCATACAGCATAGCATGACGGAAAACGTAATATGTCAAAAACACGGACAGTGTACAGGTGCAAAAATGTACACAGAGTATCACAATGTAGCAACAAAATAAATAAATAAATAAATAAATAAATAAAAAAAATTAAAATAGTCACGATGTTGAGATATCATAAGGCAAAATGTCAAAGTCAACTGGTGTTTGTTATATCTTGAATATTTCACAGTGCATACAAACAAAACAGGAAAACAATCATACATACATGAAAAATGGAAAATGTGCACAGTCTGATGTGTAACGACAAGAAAAGCGACCTTCTAACCTTACCTCACCGGGCACTTGCCAAGAAAAAATACGATAATCATCAGTAAGTGTTCATGTGAATATAATTGCATAAGTGGTCATAAAAAAATTAGGAAATGGCATGACAGTGTGATAAATCCTGAAGAATGTTCATTCAATAAAGGGTTTGATGTTGGAGACATGGTGATTGCCTTTGGTTTTTTTGGTTGTCAAAGTTTCGACGTGTACTACATTGGGGTGAGGAATGCTGTGAATTCGATATGGACCTGCGTATAGAAGCTCAAATTTACTGCATCTACTCTTTCCTCTGTTGGATAAATAGCGTGTACGTACTAATATCTTCTGTCCAATGTGAAAGTCACGGCGTGTACAAACCTGTTTTTGCTGTCTTCTCCGGCGCTCTGCGGCACGTTTGATGTTGTTCAGCGCAATGTCAATTATTTCATGGTGTCGTAGTCGACGAGATGTAGGAAAGGTTACTAATTCTTTAATTTTGTTAGGTGGTTCAACATTTTTCAGTATAACAGACGGAGATAGCATAGTAGATTCATTTGGTATGGAATAAATTACATCCTGGAATGAGAGTATGTATGTGTTCCAATCATATGTCTTTTATGGCAGTATATTCTACACATTTTACCAATTTCTTTCATTAATCGTTCACAAGGGTTCGAAGAAGCATGGTATCTGGATATATAGATCGGAGAAATGTTTCTAGCTCGTAACATACGTGTCCATATAGCAGATCGAAACTGTGGTCCATTGTCGGAAATTACTTTCAACACATGCCCTACATGAAATATAAAATGTTTTACAAATGCTTTCGAAACAGTTTTAGCAGTAGCTTTGCGTAACGGAGTGAAGGTAACAAATTTTGAAGTGAGTTCAACAGCGACAAAGATGTAGCAAAAACCTCTATTAGTTCTGGGAATCGGGCCAAAAATGTCTACAGCGGCCATGTGTCTCATTTTAACAGGTACAATGGGATGTAATGGAGGAATATGTGAAGTCGTATCTGACTTAGCTTTCTGGCAGATTTTGCATGACGCTAAAACTCGTCGAATACGTTTCTCCATGTTGGTAAAATAACAATTCTGTCTCAGTATAAGAAAACATTTTCTGACTCCGTAATGTGCGTAACTTAAATGAGTATACCAAATTAATTTGTTAACAAGTTCGTCAGGAATGCATAATAACCAATTGTTGCTGTCAGGGTGAGAGCGGCGAAACAGAATATTATTGCGTACAGTGTAATGGTTTCTAATGGTAACATTATTCCTATCTTGCCAAAGGTGTTTAATTTCTTTCCATACGTTGTCTTTACTCTGCTCTTGTGCTATGTCTTGTAATGACGACGAAATGAAATTTTCAAATGCAACTTGTTGAATGTACATGACGCTGAAATTTGCTTTGCAGAAGTTGGTTGCGATGTCTTGCTGATTGTTGCTGAGAGAACGGGACAGTGCGTCTGCTACAATATTTTGTGTGCCGGGAATGTGAACAATTGTAAAATTAAATTCCTGCAAATACAGTTTCCATCTGCTTAATCTGTCGTGTGTAAATTTAGCGGAAAGTAAAAACTGTATCGCTCTATGGTCTGTATAAACGGTGGTATGTCTTCCATAAAGAAAATGCCGAAAACTCGTAAATGCCCATACAACACATAATGTTTCAAGTTCTGTAACAGAATAATCACGTTCAGCAGGTGACAGAAAGCGACTCGCAAAGGCGATGTTTTTAATTACTGTAGAACTATCTTCTTCAATTTCCTGAAAAATGTGTACGCTTAAAGCGGTGTTAGAACTGTCGGTGGCAATGGAAAAATTTCTAGTAAGATCTGGATGTGATAACAGTGGTGCATTCAACAAAGCATGTTTCAGGTTCATAAATTCAGAATGTGCTTGCTTATCCCAGGACCAAATAGTGTTTTTACCTGTCAATTGACATATCTAGGGGTGTCTAAAGCAGAGGAATGAATAAATTTACGAAAAAAGTTAATTAAACCCAAAAAAGCTGCGTAGTTGTTTCTTCGTCATAGGAACAGTAATGTCACGTAAAGCTTGAAGTTTTTCCGGGTCAGGCGTAATCCCCTCTGTTGAAATTACATGTCCAAGAAATTTTATAGAAGTTTTACCAAAGCGCGATTTACTGAGATTAACTGTGAGCCCTTGTGCACGAAAAGTTCGTAACAGTTGTTCAAGAATCAGATTGTGTTCCAACCAGGTAGCTTCTGCGATAAGGATGTCGTCTACGTACGTTGTGATTCTGTCTTTCAATGCAAAAGTGTGTATCGGATGTCGTCAAATGCAATAACATTTTCGTGAACATGATTCTCTGTGTCAAAAGTATTGCTTGCGTTATTGGAAGATGCAACCTGTACTGGATTTAGTCAAATTCTATCTGACGCGCTGTTATTTTCAGGAGGATGCTGTGGCATTTCAACTATTTGTACGGTTCTGTTATTTCGTCCTGATGTATTACGTTCGGGATGATATCTACTGTCTGGTTCATTCTAATACACTCCTGGAAATGGAAAAAAGAACACATTGACACCGGTGTGTCAGACCCACCATACTTGCTCCGGACACTGCGAGAGGGCTGTACAAGCAATGATCACACGCACGGCACAGCGGACACACCAGGAACCGCGGTGTTGGCCGTCGAATGGCGCTAGCTGCGCAGCATTTGTGCACCGCCGCCGTCAGTGTCAGCCAGTTTGCCGTGGCATACGGAGCTCAATCGCAGTCTTTAACACTGGTAGCATGCCGCGACAGCGTGGACGTGAACCGTATGTGCAGTTGACGGACTTTGAGCGAGGGCGTATAGTGGGCATGCGGGAGGCCGGGTGGACGTACCGCCAAATTGCTCAACACGTGGGGCGTGAGGTCTCCACAGTACATCGATGTTGTCGCCAGTGGTCGGCGGAAGGTGCACGTGCCCGTCGACCTGGGACCAGACCGCAGCGACGCACGGATGCACGCTGAGACCGTAGGATCCTACGCAGTGCCGTAGGGGACCGCACCGCCACTTTCCAACAAATTAGGGACACTGTTGCTCCTGGGGTATCGGCGAGGACCATTCGCAACCGTCTCCATGAAGCTGGGCTACGGTCCCGCACACCGTTAGGCCGTCTTCCGCTCACGCCCCAACATCGTGCAGCCCGCCTCCAGTGGTGTCGCGACAGGCGTGAATGGAGGGACGAATGGAGATGTGTCGTCTTCAGCGATGAGAGTCGCTTCTGCGTTGGTGCCAATGATGGTTGTATGCGTGTTTGGCGCCGTGCAGGTGAGCGCCACAATCAGGACTGCATACGACCGAGGCACACAGGGCCAACACCCGGCATCATGGTGTGGGGAGCGATCTCCTACACTGGCCGTACACCACTGGTGATCGTCGAGGGGACACTGAATAGTGCACGGTACATCCAAACCGTCATCGAACCCATCGTTCTACCATTCCTAGACCGGCAAGGGAACTTGCTGTTCCAACAGGACAATGCACGTCCGCATGTATCCCGTGCCATCCAACGTGCTCTAGAAGGTGTAAGTCAACTACCCCGGCCAGCAAGATCTCCGGATCTGTCCCCCATTGAGCATGTTTGGGACTGGATGAAGCGTCGTCTCACGCGGTCTGCACGTCCAGCACGAACGCTGGTCCAACTGAGGCGCCAGGTGGAAATGGCATGGCAAGCCGTTCCACAGGACCACATCCAGCATCTCTACGATCGTCTCCATGGGAGAATAGCAGCCTGCATTGCTGCGAAAGGTGGATATACACTGTACTAGTGCCGACATTGTGCATGCTCTGTTGCCTGTGTCTATGTGCCTGTGGTTCTGTCAGTGAGATCATGTGATGTATCTGACCCCAGGAATGTGTCAATAAAGTTTCCCCTTCCTGGGGCAATGAATTCACGGTGTTCTTATTTCAATTTCCAGGAGTGTATGTTGTTGCGAATGATTTCGCTGCTGGTAAGACCGACTGTTATTAAACGTACGCTGAAAATTGTGCTCATTACTTTTACGTCTGTCGTGATAGTCATTTCTATACGGTGCATTGCGATACGAATTGAAATGTTGTGTTTTCTGTACGTACTGATTCCCTTGTTGCTGTGCGTTACTATTTGTTGGAGCTGACGCTATACGTGTAGGCGGCGAAACATTAAAGCTTGGTTGACCTTGTACATTACATTGTTGGTTAGGTATGCTAACCAGTTGGTTTTGTTGCTGTTACGGAGAAATACCTCTATTGTTACCAAAATGCGTTCGTTGTTGCTTGATAATGTTGTACATACTGATGATTAAAATTTTGTCAGTTATTAAAGTTCTCGTGGTTGTCATTTCTGGAGCGTCTAATGAAAACTGCCACTTTCGGTAAAACTTGTCAAATCAGGTTTTCTTTACTCATTCTTAATCCTAGATAGAGCAGTAGTTGAAGAGCTGTTTTGATAGATATAAAGGATAGTAGAAGAGAAGGCAGCAGTGCAGAAAACTAAAGATGAAATAGCACTACTACGGCTCGGGGCCCTGTGCACGCTACAGCACATATTCATTAAAGCATAATGAATCCCCTGAGGTCTATTACGCGCTGCAAATAAATTTTAGCTTCTGCATTACAGGCAATGCCAGTGAAAATTCAAAAGCAAGTTGTTGTATCAAGTCCAAAGCTAGTTTCTACGTTACAGGCAATGCTGATGAAAATAGAAAAGCAAATTGTCGTATCCAGTCCAAAGCGTGAATCTGTCATTATTAAATACCTTAGATTTTCTTACGGATAAAAATTGCTTATAATCAACGTTGTCGTCTCTGAATGTGTGAACAGGTTCAGGATTGCATAAGAATCTGTTTGTCTTTGTCACTTCGTATTCTAAGTCGCGTGGTCTCTGTAAATTACCTAAGTTACACTGGCTGTGTGAGTGTGACAAATGTTCGGAATGTGCCGTATGCTGTGGCATGTTAGTGAGTGAAACAATTTTCATTTCTGTCACTTAAAAACATTCGTCAATTTGGCAATTCTGTTGTTCAAATTTCTTATCGACTCCCGTATCCAGAGTGTGTGAAAGTTCTGGTGACTTTAAATTAAACTCGTCGTGTAACTGTGTCGCATTTTCAGAACATTGTTCAGCGACCGCACTACTTTCATCTCTAAGTGATTCTGTTGTCGCTGCATCCGTATTACTTAATTCACGTGCAACAGATCTAATTTCTTCACTACCGTTACCAGCACAAGCCTTAATTTGCTCACGTAATTGTTCTTTAGTATTATAACGTTGCACGGTAACGGCTGTAATCTGTTAATTAAGTTGTTTGTTCTGTTCATTAAGGTTGTCGTGTTTTTCGTTCGACAGTTTGAAACTTTCATTAAATTGTTTGATCGACCTGTCATATTTTTCATTGAGTTGTTTGCACGATTCATTAAGTTTGTCGTATTGTTCATTAAGTTGTTTGAAATGGTTGTCGAAATTTTCATTACGTTGTTTGTACGATTCATTAATTTGTAGCAGTAATGCCATAATTTGATCCAAGCTAATATTAGCAACTCTATTTTCTGTGCTGTTTGATGGCGTACCTGCAATTGTCACGTTTTGTGTAACCATTTGGTCATTCTGTGATTCTTGCAAAGGTTTGCCAATCGGATGTGCACTGTTAGTCTCTACCTCGGAATCAAATAAATCTGACGTATTCTGATTTTCGTTAGAAATAATTATCTGTTCACTACGTAAATTTTGCAAACCGGGTGTGTCGAGCTGGGCAGTGTTCATTATAACAGAACGTCCCGCGTCATCAATTGTCGTTAAATTAACAGAGGACACAATTGAATTTGTCTGCTCATCATTAGCATTAAAATCATTACTAATGGTCGGTAGGCACTGATTGTCTATAAATGGAGGACTATCTATCATTAAGACACTGAGTGTCGCAAGTATTATCGGTCATACTATTCGAGTCGGCTATTTCACTCATTGTACATCACGATGTACTGTTAACAGTTTATCGCGGCATTTTCCACAAATCAAAATTAAGCACAAACGAAACAAGGACAATGTAAAAATGCAACAAACGCAATCACAAGAAAGAGCAACAAATTGCCGATGATCTGTGAAAGAAAGAGTGACAAATTAGTAAAATGCGCTGCGCCAGTTGCAAACTACATTTAAGTAAATAAGAGCAGATATATGACTACTTATCAGAAGATTCACAAAGAAATACGATCCTGGCCGGATGTCGCCAAGTGTAACCTCCCCACAAAAATTATTTATCTTATCTCAAACCAAGAACCAAGTGTAACCTCCCCACAAAAATTATTTATATTATAATAAAAAACCAGGAATCAAATGTAACCTCCTGACAGAAATAATGAAAAATGAACCATGTGTAAACTCCCCATAAAATAATAATTAAATGATGAACCAACTGTAACCTCTGAACAAAATTAATTTTAATGTCACCTCTGAACAAAAGTGACTCCCATTTATGATCTCTATGCTGAAATACATTCACATTTAATGTAACCACAAAATTCAATTTCTAAACGCAGAAATAATAAAAAAATTCAGTAACCTGGTAAATTTTATGATGACAGCAGTGCTGCGCCTCGGTCCTGTATTCTAATAAAAAAAAGAAAAATTCTTACCTCAATAAAAACTGCGAATATATATCTGCTCTTATGTAGAACTTTTCTTGGCACAGCTTCGTGCAATGCTGGCGTATTTTTTCTTTTTTCTGATTCTTGGAAGGAATGATCATGCAATGGAAATTTTCTTTAAATTGAAATGAATGCTTTTCTTTAAAAAAAAAATACTTTATATTATAAAAATTATTATTGGGGGCATTTTTTTTAAAACAAATTGACATTTAATATACATTACTAGATATGCGCAAGGCTGCTTCTTTACCTTCTACAATAATACCCATCCTCCAGAGTCCCGACCAGAGCAGACTGCCGACACGCGCAGGCACGCGCCGACTCCTGTCGACTACTGCAGACTACAGCTTACTAGCATGGACTGACGACTACTACTGACTCGCACGGACTAGCGACAAGCAACAACTAACTACATACCACTCTCTGGTCAGAGACTCTGCCATGCCTCGCCCATCGCTGGCAATGTATACGTCTTACATAACCCTCCACTGGGGGGGCAAAAATTTGGCAGCGATGGTAAGTCAATTGGACTTGCCATGAGCAACAAATTTTTCTTAATTAACTAAGTTTACAATCACAGAATATATACATATATATATAAGTGCAGAACATGAAATAAAATATAGTGCACACGCACTGAGTACAGAACATATCAAGCAAAGACAAAATGTATACAGAATGAGTACAAATCATATTAACAAATGACATAAAGTGCACACGCACTGTAGTTCAGAACATATCAGGAAATCACAAAATGTATAGGCAATGAGTACAAATCATATTAATAAATGACTAAAAATGCACATGCACTGTAGTTCAGAACATATCAGCAAATCACAAAATGTATATGCAATGAATGACAAAAAGTGCACACGCACTGTAGTACTGAACATATCAGGAAATCACAAATGTATAGGCAATGAGCACAAATCATGTTAAGAAAATGACAAAAAAATGCACAGGCACTGTATATACTTTTTTTACTATTTTACAAGAACTAGGATAGGAAAGGGAAGGATTGCATCATGGTTGTAGCACTTTAGGTTGCACGCAGCTGCACTGAAAGTTCATATCTTTCTACAGAAGGACAACACCAAGTGAGACAATCTGAAGTTCTTTTCCTTGAAGTATTAATCAGTGTAGCCAAGACACTGAAATGTCGTAGTAATATTCCATGTTATCATTTTTGTAGTACATTAGGTACACCAAACAGTGGGACCATAATAACATCTCCATCGCTCAAGGTGGTGGACAGCATGTCGTGTCAACACCACGTTCTTGTAAGGTACACCAACGTAGAATTAGTGCAAAACCAAATATAGTGCTCCATGATCATGAGGATACACAGGACAAACGGATATTGCAGTAATTTCTGGTAATTTGGTCAGAAGGTGAAGGACATTAAGTCACATTCTAGTCTTCATTGAGAATTACACTAGTCTAAGGATTGATTTGAGTAATTGGTGGCACTCATCGCCCAGTTACTGAGCATTTCTGTACCATGTATGAAGTATTACAGAATAATGTTCATAAATCATCTGATTACAGTGAACATTGGCACTCATTGGCCAGTTACAAACCATCAGAAGTTATCATTCAAAATGAGAGTCAGTTATTGGCATAGCATTTATAGAGTATAACAAAATATTATTTACAGAAATTATGGGCATAGTATTTATGCATTATTACAAAGCATCATTCAGTATTACTAAGAACTCATCATTCAAGGGACATAGGACATATTTAAAATGTAACACACGGTAACTATTACTCAAGGTCTGTGGTTAGAAAACATTACTCAGTATTACTCAGAACTGATTATTCAAGTGACATATTACTCAGAACTGATCATTCCAGTGACATAAGATATATTGAAAATGTAACATACTGTAACTATTATTCAACGTCTGTGATAGAAAACATCATTCAGTATTACTCAGAACTCTCTTAAACTGGTAGCATTATTTGGGACTGGTAATACATTTTCTTTGTGCTAGCAATGCACTGCGTTGGGATCGATAATTAATTACAGGGGCATAACAATATTTGCATTTGACTTATTGCTGCAAATGAAGATGTGGAACGTCATGCATCATGAGTCAGCTGTAGCAAGGTTATGAAAGAAATAGAGTATATGTGACCACATTCATAAATGACACAAGTTTAAAGACCAACTGCTTATAGCACATTAATTTCATGAATAATTTCTCCTGCAAAAAATACAAAATGGATTATTAAACTGAAAGAAGAAACGCATATTATGCTGAAAAGTAGTGAACTTCGAATTAACAGGTAGTGAAATGTGTATTAAATATATATGTTCTCTAGCTGTACTTTCCAAAACCTTCAGTCATCATACTATGCGACATAAGACATACTGTCAAAACGAACTGCAACAAATACTTAAATAACTACATAGTATTTCTTAACTAACAGTAAATATATAAACTTCATCATTATTTTCATCTGCAAAGAAAAACTTCATTATCATTACTATCATCACCTGCAAAGAAAAACTTCATTATCCGTAGTAGCATAGTCTTCACCACTATTCATCATCATTCATTATCATCTGCAAAAAAGTCACTTCATTATTCGTTATACAACTAATCCTTATTTCTAGCATATTTTATCACTAAAACTAAAATGTATAGTTCTGTCTGACAGCCGGCATCAATCGCCTCGTATTCTGAAAGAAAAAATTAGTTAAGACTGCTATCATACGATGTGTATAGTATATTCTCGTTAATGCTTGTTAATTCTGATCCATTAACTCTTCGTGATGAGGTATTGCATCTTCTTTCGTTCATTCCGAAGGTGAAATTCCCATTTCTGTTTAATTTATTTCTTTTACACGTGATTTCTTTCTGAAAATGATGAACAAAGATTAATGTCTTGCATTTAAATCATATACCCATTAAATAGAAACTGGTTTATAGTGATATAATTGAGCATACAGCATAGCATGACGGAAAACGTAATATGTCAAAAACACGGACAGTGTACAGGTGCAAAAATGTACACAGAGTATCACAATGTAGCAACAAAATAAATAAATAAATAAATAAATAAATAAAAAAAATTAAAATAGTCACGATGTTGAGATATCATAAGGCAAAATGTCAAAGTCAACTGATGTTTGTTATATCTTGAATATTTCACAGTGCATACAAACAAAACAGGAAAACAATCATACATACATGAAAAATGGAAAATGTGCACAGTCTGATGTGTAACGACAAGAAAAGCGACCTTCTAACCTTACCTCGCCGGGCACTTGCCAAGAAAAAATACGATAATCATCAGTAAGTGTTCATGTGAATATAATTGCATAAGTGGTCATAAAAAAATTAGGAAATGGCATGACAGTGTGATAAATCCTGAAGAATGTTCATTCAATAAAGGGTTTGATGTTGGAGACATGGTGATTGCCTTTGGTTTTTTTGGTTGTCAAAGTTTCGACGTGTACTACATTGGGGTGAGGAATGCTGTGAATTCGATATGGACCTGCGTATAGAAGCTCAAATTTACTGCATCTACTCTTTCCTCTGTTGGATAAATAGCGTGTACGTACTAATATCTTCTGTCCAATGTGAAAGTCACGGCGTGTACAAACCTGTTTTTGCTGTCTTCTCCGGCGCTCTGCGGCACGTTTGATGTTGTTCAGCGCAATGTCAATTATTTCATGGTGTCGTAGTCGACGAGATGTAGGAAAGGTTACTAATTCTTTAATTTTGTTAGGTGGTTCAACATTTTTCAGTATAACAGACGGAGATAGCATAGTAGATTCATTTGGTATGGAATAAATTACATCCTGGAATGAGAGTATGTATGTGTTCCAATCATATGTCTTTTATGGCAGTATATTCTACACATTTTACCAATTTCTTTCATTAATCGTTCACAAGGGTTCGAAGAAGCATGGTATCTGGATATATAGATCGGAGAAATGTTTCTAGCTCGTAACATACGTGTCCATATAGCAGATCGAAACTGTGGTCCATTGTCGGAAATTACTTTCAACACATGCCCTACATGAAATATAAAATGTTTTACAAATGCTTTCGAAACAGTTTTAGCAGTAGCTTTGCGTAACGGAGTGAAGGTAACAAATTTTGAAGTGAGTTCAACAGCGACAAAGATGTAGCAAAAACCTCTATTAGTTCTGGGAATCGGGCCAAAAATGTCTACAGCGGCCATGTGTCTCATTTTAACAGGTACAATGGGATGTAATGGAGGAATATGTGAAGTCGTATCTGACTTAGCTTTCTGGCAGATTTTGCATGACGCTAAAACTCGTCGAATACGTTTCTCCATGTTGGTAAAATAACAATTCTGTCTCAGTATAAGAAAACATTTTCTGACTCCGTAATGTGCGTAACTTAAATGAGTATACCAAATTAATTTGTTAACAAGTTCGTCAGGAATGCATAATAACCAATTGTTGCTGTCAGGGTGAGAGCGGCGAAACAGAATATTATTGCGTACAGTGTAATGGTTTCTAATGGTAACATTATTCCTATCTTGCCAAAGGTGTTTAATTTCTTTCCATACGTTGTCTTTACTCTGCTCTTGTGCTATGTCTTGTAATGACGACGAAATGAAATTTTCAAATGCAACTTGTTGAATGTACATGACGCTGAAATTTGCTTTGCAGAAGTTGGTTGCGATGTCTTGCTGATTGTTGCTGAGAGAACGGGACAGTGCGTCTGCTACAATATTTTGTGTGCCGGGAATGTAAACAATTGTAAAATTAAATTCCTGCAAATACAGTTTCCATCTGCTTAATCTGTCGTGTGTAAATTTAGCGGAAAGTAAAAACTGTATCGCTCTATGGTCTGTATAAACGGTGGTATGTCTTCCATAAAGAAAATGCCGAAAACTCGTAAATGCCCATACAACACATAATGTTTCAAGTTCTGTAACAGAATAATCACGTTCAGCAGGTGACAGAAAGCGACTCGCAAAGGCGATGTTTTTAATTACTGTAGAACTATCTTCTTCAATTTCCTGAAAAATGTGTACGCTTAAAGCGGTGTTAGAACTGTCGGTGGCAATGGAAAAATTTCTAGTAAGATCTGGATGTGATAACAGTGGTGCATTCAACAAAGCATGTTTCAGGTTCATAAATTCAGAATGTGCTTGCTTATCCCAGGACCAAATAGTGTTTTTACCTGTCAATTGACATATCTAGGGGTGTCTAAAGCAGAGGAATGAATAAATTTACGAAAAAAGTTAATTAAACCCAAAAAAGCTGCGTAGTTGTTTCTTCGTCATAGGAACAGTAATGTCACGTAAAGCTTGAAGTTTTTCCGGGTCAGGCGTAATCCCCTCTGTTGAAATTACATGTCCAAGAAATTTTATAGAAGTTTTACCAAAGCGCGATTTACTGAGATTAACTGTGAGCCCTTGTGCACGAAAAGTTCGTAACAGTTGTTCAAGAATCAGATTGTGTTCCAACCAGGTAGCTTCTGCGATAAGGATGTCGTCTACGTACGTTGTGATTCTGTCTTTCAATGCAAAAGTGTGTATCGGATGTCGTCAAATGCAATAACATTTTCGTGAACATGATTCTCTGTGTCAAAAGTATTGCTTGCGTTATTGGAAGATGCAACCTGTACTGGATTTAGTCAAATTCTATCTGACGCGCTGTTATTTTCAGGAGGATGCTGTGGCATTTCAACTATTTGTACGGTTCTGTTATTTCGTCCTGATGTATTACGTTCGGGATGATATCTACTGTCTGGTTCATTCTAATACACTCCTGGAAATGGAAAAAAGAACACATTGACACCGGTGTGTCAGACCCACCATACTTGCTCCGGACACTGCGAGAGGGCTGTACAAGCAATGATCACACGCACGGCACACCGGACACACCAGGAACCGCGGTGTTGGCCGTCGAATGGCGCTAGCTGCGCAGCATTTGTGCACCGCCGCCGTCAGTGTCAGCCAGTTTGCCGTGGCATACGGAGCTCAATCGCAGTCTTTAACACTGGTAGCATGCCGCGACAGCGTGGACGTGAACCGTATGTGCAGTTGACGGACTTTGAGCGAGGGCGTATAGTGGGCATGCGGGAGGCCGGGTGGACGTACCGCCAAATTGCTCAACACGTGGGGCGTGAGGTCTCCACAGTACATCGATGTTGTCGCCAGTGGTCGGCGGAAGGTGCACGTGCCCGTCGACCTGGGACCAGACCGCAGCGACGCACGGATGCACGCTGAGACCGTAGGATCCTACGCAGTGCCGTAGGGGACCGCACCGCCACTTTCCAACAAATTAGGGACACTGTTGCTCCTGGGGTATCGGCGAGGACCATTCGCAACCGTCTCCATGAAGCTGGGCTACGGTCCCGCACACCGTTAGGCCGTCTTCCGCTCACGCCCCAACATCGTGCAGCCCGCCTCCAGTGGTGTCGCGACAGGCGTGAATGGAGGGACGAATGGAGATGTGTCGTCTTCAGCGATGAGAGTCGCTTCTGCGTTGGTGCCAATGATGGTTGTATGCGTGTTTGGCGCCGTGCAGGTGAGCGCCACAATCAGGACTGCATACGACCGAGGCACACAGGGCCAACACCCGGCATCATGGTGTGGGGAGCGATCTCCTACACTGGCCGTACACCACTGGTGATCGTCGAGGGGACACTGAATAGTGCACGGTACATCCAAACCGTCATCGAACCCATCGTTCTACCATTCCTAGACCGGCAAGGGAACTTGCTGTTCCAACAGGACAATGCACGTCCGCATGTATCCCGTGCCATCCAACGTGCTCTAGAAGGTGTAAGTCAACTACCCCGGCCAGCAAGATCTCCGGATCTGTCCCCCATTGAGCATGTTTGGGACTGGATGAAGCGTCGTCTCACGCGGTCTGCACGTCCAGCACGAACGCTGGTCCAACTGAGGCGCCAGGTGGAAATGGCATGGCAAGCCGTTCCACAGGACCACATCCAGCATCTCTACGATCGTCTCCATGGGAGAATAGCAGCCTGCATTGCTGCGAAAGGTGGATATACACTGTACTAGTGCCGACATTGTGCATGCTCTGTTGCCTGTGTCTATGTGCCTGTGGTTCTGTCAGTGAGATCATGTGATGTATCTGACCCCAGGAATGTGTCAATAAAGTTTCCCCTTCCTGGGGCAATGAATTCACGGTGTTCTTATTTCAATTTCCAGGAGTGTATGTTGTTGCGAATGATTTCGCTGCTGGTAAGACCGACTGTTATTAAACGTACGCTGAAAATTGTGCTCATTACTTTTACGTCTGTCGTGATAGTCATTTCTATACGGTGCATTGCGATACGAATTGAAATGTTGTGTTTTCTGTACGTACTGATTCCCTTGTTGCTGTGCGTTACTATTTGTTGGAGCTGACGCTATACGTGTAGGCGGCGAAACATTAAAGCTTGGTTGACCTTGTACATTACATTGTTGGTTAGGTATGCTAACCAGTTGGTTTTGTTGCTGTTACGGAGAAATACCTCTATTGTTACCAAAATGCGTTCGTTGTTGCTTGATAATGTTGTACATATTGATGATTAAAATTTTGTCAGTTATTAAAGTTCTCGTGGTTGTCATTTCTGGAGCGTCTAATGAAAACTGCCACTTTCGGTAAAACTTGTCAAATCAGGTTTTCTTTACTCATTCTTAATCCTAGATAGAGCAGTAGTTGAAGAGCTGTTTTGATAGATATAAAGGATAGTAGAAGAGAAGGCAGCAGTGCAGAAAACTAAAGATGAAATAGCACTACTACGGCTCGGGGCCCTGTGCACGCTACAGCACATATTCATTAAAGCATAATGAATCCCCTGAGGTCTATTACGCGCTGCAAATAAATTTTAGCTTCTGCATTACAGGCAATGCCAGTGAAAATTCAAAAGCAAGTTGTTGTATCAAGTCCAAAGCTAGTTTCTACGTTACAGGCAATGCTGATGAAAATAGAAAAGCAAATTGTCGTATCCAGTCCAAAGCGTGAATCTGTCATTATTAAATACCTTAGATTTTCTTACGGATAAAAATTGCTTATAATCAACGTTGTCGTCTCTGAATGTGTGAACAGGTTCAGGATTGCATAAGAATCTGTTTGTCTTTGTCACTTCGTATTCTAAGTCGCGTGGTCTCTGTAAATTACCTAAGTTACACTGGCTGTGTGAGTGTGACAAATGTTCGGAATGTGCCGTATGCTGTGGCATGTTAGTGAGTGAAACAATTTTCATTTCTGTCACTTAAAAACATTCGTCAATTTGGCAATTCTGTTGTTCAAATTTCTTATCGACTTCCGTATCCAGAGTGTGTGAAAGTTCTGGTGACTTTAAATTAAACTCGTCGTGTAACTGTGTCGCATTTTCAGAACATTGTTCAGCGACCGCACTACTTTCATCTCTAAGTGATTCTGTTGTCGCTGCATCCGTATTACTTAATTCACGTGCAACAGATCTAATTTCTTCACTACCGTTACCAGCACAAGCCTTAATTTGCTCACGTAATTGTTCTTTAGTATTATAACGTTGCACGGTAACGGCTGTAATCTGTTAATTAAGTTGTTTGTTCTGTTCATTAAGGTTGTCGTGTTTTTCGTTCGACAGTTTGAAACTTTCATTAAATTGTTTGATCGACCTGTCATATTTTTCATTGAGTTGTTTGCACGATTCATTAAGTTTGTCGTATTGTTCATTAAGTTGTTTGAAATGGTTGTCGAAATTTTCATTACGTTGTTTGTACGATTCATTAATTTGTAGCAGTAATGCCATAATTTGATCCAAGCTAATATTAGCAACTCTATTTTCTGTGCTGTTTGATGGCGTACCTGCAATTGTCACGTTTTGTGTAACCATTTGGTCATTCTGTGATTCTTGCAAAGGTTTGCCAATCGGATGTGCACTGTTAGTCTCTGCCTCGGAATCAAATAAATCTGACGTATTCTGATTTTCGTTAGAAATAATTATCTGTTCACTACGTAAATTTTGCAAACCGGGTGTGTCGAGCTGGGCAGCGTTCATTATAACAGAACGTCCCGCGTCATCAATTGTCGTTAAATTAACAGAGGACACAATTGAATTTGTCTGCTCATCATTAGCATTAAAATCATTACTAATGGTCGGTAGGCACTGATTGTCTATAAATGGAGGACTATCTATCATTAAGACACTGAGTGTCGCAAGTATTATCGGTCATACTATTCGAGTCGGCTATTTCACTCATTGTACATCACGATGTACTGTTAACAGTTTATCGCGGCATTTTCCACAAATCAAAATTAAGCACAAACGAAACAAGGACAATGTAAAAATGCAACAAACGCAATCACAAGAAAGAGCAACAAATTGCCGATGATCTGTGAAAGAAAGAGTGACAAATTAGTAAAATGCGCTGCGCCAGTTGCAAACTACATTTAAGTAAATAAGAGCAGATATATGACTACTTATCAGAAGATTCACAAAGAAATACGATCCTGGCCGGATGTCGCCAAGTGTAACCTCCCCACAAAAATTATTTATCTTATCTCAAACCAAGAACCAAGTGTAACCTCCCCACAAAAATTATTTATATTATAATAAAAAACCAGGAATCAAATGTAACCTCCTGACAGAAATAATGAAAAATGAACCATGTGTAAACTCCCCATAAAATAATAATTAAATGATGAACCAACTGTAACCTCTGAACAAAATTAATTTTAATGTAACCTCTGAACAAAATTGACTCCCATTTATGATCTCTATGCTGAAATGCATTCACATTTAATGTAACCACAAAATTCAATTTCTAAACGCAGAAATAATAAAAAAATTCAGTAACCTGGTAAATTTTATGATGACAGCAGTGCTGCGCCTCGGTCCTGTATTCTAATAAAAAAAAGAAAAATTCTTACCTCAATAAAAACTGCGAATATATATCTGCTCTTATGTAGAACTTTTCTTGGCACAGCTTCGTGCAATGCTGGCGTATTTTTTCTTTTTTCCGATTCTTGGAAGGAATGATCATGCAATGGAAATTTTCTTTAAATTGAAATGAATGCTTTTCTTTAAAAAAATACTTTATATTATAAAAATTATTATTGGGGGCATTTTTTTTAAAACAAACTGACATTTAATATACATTACTAGATATGCGCAAGGCTGCTTCTTTACCTTCTACAATAATACCCATCCTCCAGAGTCCCGACCAGAGCAGACTGCCGACACGCGCAGGCACGCGCCGGCTCCAGTCGACTACTGCAGACTACAGCTTACTAGCACGGACTGACGGCTACTACTGACTCGCACGGACTAGCGACAAGCAACGACTAACTACATACTACTCTCTGGTCAGAGAGTCTGCCATGCCTCGCCCATCGCCGTCAATGTATACGTCTTACAAAGTAGTTTTGGAGAGTTTTCCAGACTGTGCATCAAAGTTATAATGGAGTCCAAAATGTTTTTGTCTGTTATGAAGCCAGTACGAAGGTGCTGTGTGTTTTTCATAATTTTTGCCTGCCTTACGTATGTATATTCTGAATCCTCCTGAATCGAAACTGTTTTCATCCATGAATCTAGTTTCTTGTAGGGCCGTTAAAAGTATTTTTGGTACTTGAAAGTGTATGCAAAGAGTTTTCTATTTTTCAGATATAGAAGAGAATTATTGTTGAAAGTAGCTTTGTAATTTCACTTTCTGTGCTTCATCTTGCTTGACGTATCAAGATCCTCCGTCTTGTCTGTGTAATGCTGCAGCCTGCCAAGAATGCGATTATTTGCTTCCGTGCTTTGATGCGCTTGATTGTCCACCTCCAGTAATTTGTTTCACATCACACTCTTCCATGATTGATAATGTTATGTACAGGGTGGCCACTGGTTCACAACCGCAGTTTAGTCGCGGACGTTTATCTCAACCGCCCATAACCTGGAGAACAGACGCTGACCAAAGGCCGCCCAATCTGGGGACAGCAGTCTTTGGTTTTTCGAGTTCTGTGATAGTCCGCGGGTGGTACCACCTACACTGCATATCTACAGAGCCTTCTCCAATCAGACACCTGGGGACGCACCCGGGTGTGAATATTTCATTTGATAACTTAAACTTGAATAATTCAATAATTTAACATTATACACAAAATTAGTAGTTACAGCACATTAAAATCGGATATTATGTATTAAATAGAGACATAAGAAAGCGAAGAGATACACTAGTGAAACAAAGCACTATGATAATTACCAACGGAAAAGTGCATAACCGGAGAAGAGACGAATGGAGAATCGTTATAGCGGCGATACGCCCGCAAATATGGAAATCCATCGTTGTAAGCGACTCTGAAAAAGGAGACGTTGTTACAGTCGGGCACCTAGGAACAAGGAACGAAAACAGCGACGCTAGTCGGCTGTTCGCACGCTATTGTATTCAACATCTACGGAGGGTGGTTGAAGGACGGTGAAAACTCGAGCAGGCGACGAGGCGTTTGACTTCCACATTCTGTGATGAGACGTGGAAGACTGAGGACTGCTCGCTCTGTAGTGGAACACAGTCGACGATCTGATAGAGTGACCTGACGAGAGCATACAGTGATGGTGCAGGTACAAATGTTTCAGAACACACTCTTCGGCACATATCATTGAACATGGGGATTCCTACAAGAGAATCCAAACTTTTTCCCATGTTGACCCAACGACGTTGTCCGCTGTGATCACAGTGGGTTCGGGATCATCGAAATTGGACTGTGGATCGCAGTAAACGTGTCCCTTAGTCGGATGACTCATGTTTCTTGTTTCACCAGGTCCACGCTCGTATCCATATACGTTGTCATCCAAGCAACCGGATGTTAGATACATGCACCACGCCAGTAGTAATCGAAGGCAATATGGCAACTGTGTACTACTTGAACATGATTGCGAATCACCTTTAACCATCCATGCTTAATGTCTTCGCCAAAGGCACTCGGATGCCTGTCCTTGTGACATGGCCACAGTCGTGCTACAGTGATGTGAGGAGCACGTTGATGTGTACCCGACGGAACACAGCTCGGACGCTATCGGCGTCAGCTCCGCGTCCGCAAACCACCGACCCGTAACTTACAGGAATTCTTGTCCTGTGCGTTGACTTCTGATGCTACATATGTCCGGAAACTTATCAAAAACTTACGGAATCTATGTCGTACAGAGTTGCACTGCATTGCCTTTCGGACATGGGTCAAAACACTATTGGTTCAAATGACTCTGAGCACTATGGGACTTAACTGCTGAGGTAATCAGTCCCCTAGACCTTAGAACTACTTAAACATAACTAATCTAAGGACATCACACACATCCATGCCCGAGGCAGGATTCGAACCTGCGACCGTAGCGGTCGCGCGGTTCCAGACTGTAGCGCCTAGAGCCGCTCGGCCACTACGGTCGGCCCAAAACACTATTAATCAGGCTGTCATAATATTTTGCCTGAGCACTGTCTATCTACTGATATGCATGTACCTGATTGACTTTGTTGTGTACAGAGCATATAAAGGATGCTCAGAAACTGTCTGAATAGCTTGTAAGTGTGTTGCAGGGTTGGTTGTGTTGAGAAATAGCTGTTTAGGAGAAATTCGATAAGTTTCGCCGTTTTAAAGTTCATTAGCATTGAAGTTAGGCTACCAGGCGGTCGCGCGCGCAAATTCAAGCGGCGTGACAGAGACGTTGTCACCATACGTGTTCTTTGTCTGGCTTTCTAAAATTGAATAAGGGAGCGATACAAAAATTGGACATGGGACGGAAGTAAGGATCGAGCCCGAACCAAAGGCTGACCAGTCTGGCACGCTAGCACCCACGCTATGAGAACAACTGACACTAACGTAGTGTCTGGCGGGCCGCTTGAACTTGCGCGCGCAGCGGACTGATTGGCTAAATTCAATGCTAATTAACTCGTAAACGGCGCAACGTATCTAGTTTTTTTCTTTACAGTTATTTTTCAGCGTAAACTGACTTGCAACACCTTACAAGATTTTTCAGCCTGTTTCTCACCGCCATATGTACAGTCATATCGTCACACTATTAACGGATTCAGTGTCGTAAATAAACGTGTGAAGCATGAGCGTAAATTGTGCCCTATATTATAGAATTTTATGTTGATGGTGATACGATGCGGATTCGATTTTGTAATTAACACCGCCATTCAGCTAAATCACAGATGCGTTGTCGCTTCTCGAGCACGGGGTCCCGGGTTCGATTCCCGGCGGGGTCAGTGATTTTCACCTGCCTCGAGATGACTGGGCGTTTGTGTTGTCCTCATCATTTCATCATCATTCATGAAAGTGGCGAGTTTGGACTGAGCAAAGGTTGGGAATTTGTTCGGGCGCTGATAACCGCGCAGTTGAGCGCCCCACAAACCAATCATCATCATCATCATCATCTAAATCACATACCGCTGCTGAAATCCCGTATTGCACTTACGACTTCGCCTTAACTTTTAGGAATAGGATGACTTTAAACAGCGATATACGAATGTAACAAAATGAGAGTCAAATATCTCATGAAATTAATTTTTAGGGGAAAATCATGTCACAAATAAAATTTTTGTCAATAACAGAACATTAGACCAAGCAAAATTTTAAGTACTCTGTTGAGACTAGTCTTATGACTTTTTTTGTTGTTGATATTACTGGCGTTGGCAGTGATGGTGATGGTGATGATGATGCCGTAAACTTCACTTGGAAAACTACTATGAAGCAGCTCGCCTAGCTAATCTGTCCTGTGGAAGTCTCTTCATCTCTGCGTAAACACACCGATCAGGAACTGCTTACTTCAGTGTTCTCTTCTGCCTTCACACTTAATTATTTCATGGCTTCTTCTCTCCCCATTCGATTCAGTATCTTTTCATTAGTTACATGATCTCCCATTTAGCCGGCCGCGGTGGTCTCGCGGTTCTAGGCGCTCAGTTCGGAGCCGCGCGAGTGCTACGGTCGCAGGTTCGAATGCTGCCTCGAGCATGGATGTGCGTGATGTCCTTAGGTTAGTTAGGTTTAATTAGTTCTAAGTTCTAGGGGACTGATGACCACAGATGTTAAGTCCCATACTGCTCAGAGCCATTTGAACCATTTTTTGATCTCCCATTTAATCTTCAGTAGAGGCACGAATACAAGGGGCAAGTAGATTGGGGGGTGGGGGGGGGGTGGGGGGGGGGGGGGGGGGAGAGTGCTGCCGTGTGGGTAAAAAACATTTACATTGTCCAGTCACATAAATGTGTCAATTTATTAAAAACTTGGGTAACCACCTTTTGCACAGCGGACTGCTGGGAAACGTGGAGGAAGCGAGTCAGTGAGGTTCTGGAAGGTACCAATATACTCCAATGCCGTGACCAGGCGCGCTAGATTTCTCGGTCGAGGATCCATGGCGCAAATTGCTCTATCGAGATGATCTCACAGTTTTTCGATTGTAAGAAAATGAAACGCATACAGCTATCCTCATGATCTTATTTATTATGTAGCTACCAGTTCCGCGCTTTAATGCGCCATCTTCAGGGCTTAGTTGGTGCTGAAGGGATTCACAGGATCCATATATAGGCTGCATCAGTGGCCAACATAACTTGTTTACGCAGACTATCTGTAACCGTCAACTCTGGGGTTTTCATCCGGGGAGTTTGGTGTCCAACAGAGTATAATAAACTCATCATCTTCCTCAAGGATAGATGTATACTTGTGTTGATTCATTCTGCCTCCCAGCATGAGATCACCCAGGGAATGCCATGAAAACATTCCCCAGACCACAACGCTCCCGCCTCTGGCGAGGACCGTTCCGACGATTGTTACAGAGTGTTTACTTTCAGTGCGACGGAGTATAAAACGTGTGAGCCGTGTCATCTTCTATTACGGTGCTACCACCTCGTTTTTTTATTCAATTTACTGGCGTCACTAACTTCCTGCCTTACTTGCCCGTGGACGGCAGCAGCAGCGCGTATCGATAAGTACACTGTCGTACCATCTCTGGAGCGACCGATAGTATTTCTGGGTCGTCGTGTGTCTGGCAGTCTGTTCGGGACGGACCAGCAGTGCAGCCGGGACGCAGCAGCAGTGAAGTCGGGGAAGGAGCGCCGCTGATTCGCCAACAGCCAGTGCTCGCCGACCGCTGGCGACACACTTGAACTGTCCGACGGAGGGAGATGGGAGCGGGACGACCGTTGGTTGGTCGTTCGGTTGGTCGTCTCATCGGCCGGCGTATATTTGGTCCTTCACCGTTTCCGGGCCTGGGTAGTTGTTCGGTTGGCGTGGAGCAGCGAGGAAGTCTCCGTGGCGCGTAGTTTGTCCGGGGCCGGTGCCGGCGTCCACGCGCGGTCGGAGTGTGAGGGGCTGTTCCCATTGCTACGAGGTCCGTGGCTCACCGATACCGGACACGAAAGTTAAGTTATCCTGTCGCTTGGTCCGTTGACTGTCTGGCGGTTGGGTTGTCGTCGGATCGTGAATGGTTGGCCCGACTGCTTGTCTCACCTAAGCGAGCGTTAGTGTTTGAATTCCAGGCCGACCCTCGAACATCTGAGCGCATTTGGGTGTACTGCCTTTTTTTATTGTTCTTGTTGTATGTACTTGTATGGCGTCTAGCCAATTTTTTTTTAAAATTAAGGTTTTTTGCCCTTTAAGATTCTTTAGGCCTTTAGCATAATTTAAAGAACCGTTTCACGTAAGACCTTTGCCATTTTAAAGGTTTTAATGTTGTTGAATTTTGAGTGTTAGGCCCTTAGCCGATTTGGAGTTTGAGTTGTTTTGCTCTTAAGGCCTTCAGCCTAGTTCAAAGAACTGTTTCACATAAGGCCTTTGGCATTTTAACAATTTTAATGTTGTTGAATTTTAGTGTTAGGCCTTCAGCCGATTTGAATTTAACTTGTTTGCTCTTGAAGTGTCTGATTCTTTGGCCTTCAGCCTAACTAAGGAACTGTTTTAAGATAAGGCTTGGCCTTTTTCTGCTTTGGTTGAGTTTTGCCTAGTTAAGAACTGTTTTACATAAGGCCTTTGTTTTATTTTATTGTATTTTTTTTTAAATTTAGCCTTAAATATTGGGGTTTCAGCCGTTTTGAATTCAAATTGTTTGCTCTGAAAATCTCAGATTCTTTGGCCTTCAGCCTAAATAAAGAACTGTTGTAAGATAAGGCTTGCTTTTTAAATTTCTGATTATGCTTGCGGTTTAAGTTATGGGCCTTCAGCCGTTTTTAAATTAAAGTGGCTTTCAGCCGGTAAGTAAGTCCCAAAGATTAAAGCTGTGTGTTTAAAGAAAAAAATCTTTTCTGGGCTCTTGTAATGTTAGATCAAATAATAAAGTTGTATCCAGAATGAGGTTTTCACTCTGCAGCGGAGTGTGCGCTGATATGAAACTTCCTGGCAGATTAAAACTGTGTGCCCGACCGAGACTCGAACCCGGGACCTTCGCCTTTCGCGGGCAAGTGATCGAAGCACGACTCACGCCCGGTACTCACAGCTTTACTTCTGCCAGTATCTCGTCTCCTACCTTCCAAACTTCGCAGGAGAGCTTCTGTAAAGTTTGGAAGGTAGGAGACGAGATACTGGCAGAAGTAAAGCTGTGAGTACCGGACGTGAGTCGTGCTTCGATCACTTGCCCGCGAAAGGCGAAGGTCCCGGGTTCGAGTCTCGGTCGGGCACACAGTTTTAATCTGCCAGGAAGTTTCATATCAGCGCACACTCCGCTGCAGAGTGAAAACCTCATTCCTGAAACATCCCTCAGGCTGTGGCTAAGCCAAGTCTCCGCTATATCCTTTCTTTCAGGAGTGCTAGTTCTGCAAGGTTCGCAGGAGAGCTTCTGTAAAGTTTGGAAGGTAGGAGACGAGATACTGGCAGAAGTAAAGCTGTGAGTACCGGGCGTGAGTCGTGCTTCGATCACTTGCCCGCGAAAGGCGAAGGTCCCGGGTTCGAGTCTCGGTCGGGCACACAGTTTTAATCTGCCAGGAAGTTTCATATCAGCGCACACTCCGCTGCAGAGTGAAAACCTCATTCTGGAAACATCCCTCAGGCTGTGGCTAAGCCAAGTCTCCGCTATATCCTTTCTTTCAGGAGTGCTAGTTCTGCAAGGTTCGCAGGAGAGCTTCTGTAAAGTTTGGAAGGTAGGAGACGAGATACTGGCAGAAGTAAAGCTGTGAGTACCGGGCGTGAGTCGTGCTTCGATCACTTGCCCGCGAAAGGCGAAGGTCCCGGGTTCGAGTCTCGGTCGGGCACACAGTTTTAATCTGCCAGGAAGTTTCAATAAAGTTGTATGTTCGAGTGTAGCTGAAAGCCCCTTATTTTGGCCCCTTTCCACAATTTAAACTACCTGTCCTCTCCTGCGGGTTTAGCAGCGCGTCTCAACGTGATTCATCTGAAAAGGCAACCTCTCGCCACTTAGTGGACGTCCAACTGCTGTACTGGCTTGGAAATTCCAATCTTCGTCGCCGATGATCAGCAGTCAGATTGGGTAGCATGAAACAGGAGCCTGCTGCTGAGGTGCATACGCTGCAACGTCTGCTGAACTGTCTTTGAAGAGACTCTGTTGGTAGACCCTTGGTTCAGTTGCTCAACAGTTACACGTCTATTCGCCAGTAAACATCTCCGCAGCCATGGTTCACCCCTGTCCTCTATTTCCCGTGGTGTACCACAATCGTCTCGGCGCCGGTTTTGGTTGGTTGGTTGATTTTGGAGGTGGAGGGGTGGGGGAGGGGGAGGTGGACCAAACAGCGAGGTCGTCAGTCCCATCGGATTACGGAAGGATGGGGAAGGAAGTAGGCTGTGCCCTTATAAAGGAACCCTCCCGGCATTTGCCTGGAGGGATTTAGGGAAATAACGGAAAACCTAAATCAGGATGTGGAATCGTGCGACCGCTACGGTGGCAGGTTCAAATCCTGCCTCGGGCATGGATGTGTGTGATGTCCTTAGGTTAGTTAGGTTTAAGTAGTTCTAGGGGACTGATGACCTCAGATGTTAAGTCCCATAGTGCTCAGAGCTATTTGAACTATAAAGCAGGATGGGCGGACGCAGGTTTGAACCGTACTCCCGAATTCGAGTCTGATGTGCTAACCAATGCGCCACTTCGCTTGGTGCCGCTTTTGGATAGCACATTTTGCCACGCCCGTTTTACTTTCGCCATGACGGCACGCGAACAATTTACAGATTTAACCGTTACGGAGACGGTTCCATCTTTGCCCCTTAAGCCAGTGATCTTGCTCTTTTGGAGGCCACATAAATACGACAATGACTGCACTGTTTCCCGCGAACCCACGGCACGCTTTATACACGTTCCACTACTAGTGCTGCTACCTGCCATCTGTGACTGCATATTAATACTGAACATGGGCGGTAGTCACATGTACAGAAATTTCCAGATTTCAAAGTACTTTCGAAGAATGGCAACATGACAATGGCAAGGGATTCTAGATGTTACAGTGTGTGATTAACGTTGCTTACTTGAGGCCTGGTGAAGTGGATGAGGTTGCTGTCTGAAGAGTAACGTTCCACCGAGGTAAAGGCGACCACAGACGGGCTGACCGTGGTTACTGCTGACAAAAAAGTTCATTGGTCCACAGCTAGAACCGACAAACTACAGGAACCTGGGTAAGGCAAGACAGAAAAGAAAGCCCTTCTGTAATAAAAAACTACAGACAGGCTTACTTCTCAAAGGCAGGCGGAACTGACTGTACGACACAATGTTCCCTCATTTACACGCTCGCATAGCCACGTCTGCAGTCCCGTGCTTAATACAACATTTTTAGAGGCTGTATTGATAACAGAGGGAGCACAATTCAATTTTGTGTAGTGCAAATTAGGACGCAATTGTGGGATTTTGTTGCTATTATTCTTCTTAAATCAGTTGCAAGACACATGTATTTGTCTGATTTTCAGAAGAATGTTTTTCAAGTACCATATTTCATCGAACTGCAATTTTTTTCGAAAGTTACACTGCAGCTGTGTACTAAGAGCTGATGTAAACAAATTATTACTATTGCCATGTTAAAAAAATTATATTGTATTGTAATTGAACAATTTATTATTATATTAAAACATGTCATATATTACTTACCTATTAAAATTGTGGGCATCTGCGGCACACTAAAAGTGGCGGACAACAGCTCATGTTTTTAGGGGATTGGGAAATGGGGGGAAAGGGGCAGGTGTAGTTTAGTGTGAGGAACTATGACGTCCACACAGTACCAACGCTGGATCTGTGCCTAATGACATTCTTCTGATCTCTTTTTGTCTATACTACACTGACCGAAAAATAGTCGCACCACCAGGGAGGAATTGTGCCACGTAAACGAAAGTTCGTAGGCGTGTACCTATATCTGAAAAATGATGTCCATTCAAATTTCGTGCTAGTCGCATAAGAGTGGCGCTAGTGGTACCACTATGAGCATACAAATCAGGTTCGCTTTAAACACGCTGTAATGGTCGTGATCGTTAGCTACCTTTGAGACTGGACGTGGTGAGTTGATGTTAACCATGAATGCCATTATGAGGACAAAAACGCCGTTATTAACACTTCACTGAGTTTGAACGAGGTCGTGTAATAGGGCTACGAGAAAGTGGACGTTGCTTCTGCGATATTGCAGGAACGTAGCCATTGTACATGATTGTTGGCAGCCGTGGTCACGAGAATGTACTGTCGGAAGAAGACCAGGCTCCGGACGGCCACGTGGCACTACCGACAGGGAAGACCATTGTGTTTGCGTATGGCTCTGGTGCATCGTACCGCATCTGCAGCAACAATCTCAGCAGCGGTTGACACCACAGAGACACAACGAACTGTCACAAATCGGTTACTTCAAGGACAGCTCTGAGCCAGAGGCCCTGTAGTGTGCATTCCACTGACTTCAAACCATCGCCATTTGCGACTTCAGTGGTGTCAAGCAAGAGCTTATTGGAGGGCAGGCTGGAGGTCTGTTGTGTTTCCGATGAAAGCTTGTTCTAGATCGGTGGCCGTGATGACCGTGTGTTCGTTAGAAGGTGGCCAGTTCAGTGCCTGCAACCAACCTGTCTGCGAGCTAGACAGCTGGATTTATTGTCTGGTGGTCGATTTCGTATGACATCAGAAGCACCCTCATGGCTATCCCACACACCCTGACTGCAAAACTATACGTCAATCTACATTATGAGTATCTCAGGGGAGTGTTATTAAATAGGATAACGCTCGCCCACATACCGCTATTGTAACCCAATACCCTGTACAGAGCGTAGACATGCTGCCTTGGCCTACTCGATCACCAGATCTGTCTCTATTGTAGCACGTACGAGGCATCATTGGACGACAACTGCAGCATTAGCCACAAAAGCTTTAACCGTCCCTGTATTGATCGACCTAGAGCAACAAGCATGGAACTTCATCCCACAAACTGACATCCGGCACCTGTACAACACAATGCAAGCACGTTTGCGTGTTTGCATTCAACAGCTAGCGGTTACACCGGATATTAATGTGCCAGCATTTCACATTTGGGATGGCTTATCTCGCGCATGCATTAACCTCTGTTCTTACAATATTAATCACTTAAATATGTTACTTGGACAAGCGTATTCCCGAAATTTCATTACTATACATTAATTACATTTTGGTGTTGCGACTTTTGTATCTATCGGTGTATTAAAAGTCCATGTTTCATTTCTTTACACTCCAGACAAATACTTTCAGAAATAACTTCGTCACCCTTTAACTTATACTAGATAAAATATATTTCTTTCTTACAAATAATTTTGTCGCCGTGGCCGGTTTATAACTTTTATACTTTGAAAATCGAAATTTATTTTACTGGCCCTGTAGTAAATTTTTCTACTGTTCCCAGCACCCCATTTCCTAATCTAGTTTTCCTACCCTCAACTGATTTAATTCAACTACACTCCATGACCATTGTTTCACTTTTGTTGATGTTTATCCTATAACTTCTTTTGAATACACTTCCTTTCTGTTCAGCTGGTCTTCTTAGGACTTTGTCGCCTCAGAGAGTATTGTAAAGTCGTCGGCAAAACTTAAAGTTTGTCTTGATTTTTCTCCTCGACTCCAAATACCAGCTTGGTTTCTCCCATTAACTGACCTACATACGGATTGAATAACATAGGATGCAGGCTACAATTCTGTCTTACTCCTTTCTGATGTACTACCTCCCTTTCATTTACTTCGACTCTTATAAATGCGGATTAACTTTTGTTCAAGTTGTGGAAAATGTTTTGTTCACTGTATATATCATACTTGATAACTTCGCCGGCCGCGGTGGCCGAGCGGTTCTAGGCACTACAGTCTGGAACCGCGCGACCGCTACGGTCGCAGGTTCGAATCCTGCCTCGGGTCCGCAGCTCGTGGTCGTGCGGTAGCGTTCTCGCTTCCCGCGCCCGGGTTCCCGGGTTCGATTCCCGGCAGGGTCAGAGATTTTCTCTGCCTCGTGATGACTGGGTGTTCTGTGATGTCCTTAGGTTACTTAGGTTTAAGTAGTTCTAAGTTCTAGGGGACTAATGACCATAGCTGTTAAGTCCCATAGTGCTCAGAGCCATTTTGAACCTGCCTCGGGTATGGATGTGTGTGATGTCCTTAGGTTAGGGGACTGATGTCATCAGAAGTTACGTCCCATAGTGCTCAGAGCCATTTGAACCATTTTTTGAACTTGATAACTTCAAGAGTTCAATACCAGTCAACGTCTAAATCTGTATATGTGAGCCATCTTTCTGCACCTTTCTTTGAAGGCAAATCATAACGTTGTGCCCCATCTGGAAGCGACGATTATATTCCACCATCGATCACCGATGGAGGTGGGATCGGTTACCCGCTTCCGAAGGGGGCGGAGCATCGACGTTGTGCCCCTGCCTGCAGGGGCTGCCTGGAGAGGCCGTTCAGGCGGGCTGACTCTTTGGTTTTTTCACGTCCCTTAAATGTACGAGAAAGACAGTCGGAGAGCCAGTTCTCATGCTTTACAAGAAGGTATCTGCTATGCGACCTTCCATTCCATTCCTTTCCTCCCATCCCGCGTTGTCCTAGTATTTATTCTTCACAAATTTTTCGCGCTACAGAATTCCAGTCCTTCTTTACAACTAAACTCCCTTAAATAATGAATAAATTTCTTCATATTATCATTCATTTATATAGCTTCTTCATAGCACGCAGAGCTAGTAGACGTGTGTACTTGTACTGCAGTCGAGGATCGTAGCTTTATGTTTACCTTGGCTATCCATTCACTGTGGCGGTCATAGCAGTCCCGTCCGCGCATTCCTTATTCCCCGTCGATTATGAGACCTACATGTGCATTACACGTGTTTAATTCTCTGTTGGTAGTTTTGTTCTCACTCGATCGGATATCTTATTCTTCCTGCCACTGTACTTCATTACTCCCACAATAACCGTTTTTCATTTAACAGGATTATTCCATAGTGAATTAGTAGAACCATTTCATTCTATAGGCTAAAAAGGAAACAAATTTTCAACTTCTCTAATCCGTCAACGCCATTAAGGGATGTCGCGTTCCATTCGATACACAATATAAAGTGAGCAAGTTTATCACCAAACGATATTTGCAGTACATATTCTCGTCAACGTTATGAAATTCGTATCACTAGCAGAATTCAGAACTTCTTTATCACTACTAATCGCCATCGTTTATTGCTTGATTCTGAGACAACTTGCTTGTGACGGGGTGAGTCCCGATATTTTGGTCATCAGCTGACATCCAGAGTGATAGTTCGTTATGGGCTAGTAGACAGAGTTAGAGTGTAACACTAAACAACAGGCAGACTATCATAAATGTGTGGTAGGAAAACTGTTCAAGCTTTGCGCGTTCCTTAGTTTGGCTTCACGAGAGGTAGAGGTACCCTGTTCTTGTACAAGAAGGAAGAAAAAAGTCCAAACACAAATGCAGAGATGGCATCCACGATCCATAAGAAAACCGCTTAATAATAAACCTGAATAAGAAGCAAGGTTTTTTTAAGATAAATAGCAGGGAACTGAAACAAAAATGTAAATTAATGTCTTTACAAAAACCAAGTATCAATAATTGAAGTGGATAGTCAACAAAGAAAAGCTTGTGTTAAGAGGGATTGTAAAATAACTGTTTTACTAGTTCGTCAAAAGGGAGAGTGAAAGGAACGTCAGGGTAACATAAAAAAGTAACGGAAGAAGGTACAATAATAAGGTTCGCAACTTTCTTTACTATTCTGTCTCAGAATAAGGAAATTAAAGATGCTTGAATGGAATAAAGGGAACTAATACGTATTTTAAAGACAAGCAAAGGTAATGCGAGTGAACGTAGAATGGAGCCTGAAAACAATGGCTTGGTAAAAATCATACAAACAATCATTATAAAAATCATAACGTAGGCAAGAAGAGACATATTTTGGCATACAGCATGAGAAACAGGTCCGTATGATCGAAACAAGTATAAAGGTTGTATAGGGACAGACGTAGAAGCAGTTCACAAAAGATGGCTTTTTTTGTATCACAAACTGGCCTGAAACTGAAGAAAGCGTTTCTGAATCAGTAAAATTTCAATACTGCGCTGTATGTGATGAAACATCAATGTAATGCCACTGTACACTGAAGCAAATACTGTTGTAATTCTTTCCAGTAATAGTTTAGACCTTACAGGTACTGTGTAGGCATTTTTTTTTACTTTCATGTGAAAAAAGTGGCTCTGAGCACTATGAGACTTAAAATCTGAGGTCATCAGTCCCCTAGACTTACAACTACTTAAACCTCACTAACCTAAGGACATCACACACATCCACGCCCGAGGCAGAGTTCGAACCTGCGACCGTAGCAGCAGCGCAGTTCCGGACTGACTCTCCTAGAATCGCTCGGCCACAAAGGCCGGCTTGACTTTCATGTGAACATGTTATTTCATTGCCAAGAAGTTGGCTAATTTCACCCCCTTCGATATTATCAGACTACATAACTATACACCGTCTTCTAGTACACTAAGCCAAAATATTATGGCCACTGCCCACCGCGACGTTGAATGCCGCCTGGTGGCATAGCGGGAACATGTCGCGGTCGCAAAAATATGTAAACGGAGCAGACACGGACCGATGATCATCCTAGCGAGGATCTGCAAATGGTGAAATCCATTAAATCCATGGAAATAACCGTCTTCGACAAAGTGTAGATTGTTAGTATGCAGAATCTCGAAACCGGAGGAGCTGGTCGAATGTTCACGTGCTACTGTCGTGAGAATCTATGGAAGAAGGTAGAAGGACAATGAAACCACCACTAGGCGGTAAATGGTTAATATCCACGATTGTTCACAGAACGTTGGGTTCGGAGGCTTGTCTACTCTGTAAAGTAAGATAGACGGTGGTGTGTGGCATCTCCCTTTTCTCGTTTTAAGTTGTTAGTGTGTTTGTTATGTTCAGAGTCTTTGTAGTTCCAAACGACATTTAGCTTCGGCTATATGCAGCTGTTTTTGCCGCCCTGTACCACTTAAGGCCTACCACTTAGGCCACAAGCCCACTCCCGATAATCCCGTTTTGGCCAAAGACTCTCATCATGCCTGCCTCGGCTCAACCCATCACCATTTGCCCACCATCTGTTCGTATACGCACAACACAATGAACAGTTCACTATAATAATTCCGTGTTGGACGCGTTTCCCGAAAGGGAACCATCGCTGGAGTGCTTCACAAGCTTAAATTATTGGTCAAACTCCTCCGTCGCTCCGGCATTTCCATAACACTCGTTGTGGACTGTCTGTTGTTGTTCACGCTTCTGGGCGTTACCACAGCAGTGGAACCTTACCTGATTTCCCCAGCTTTAACAATCACAGACTGACAAAAAACTGATTCCGAGTTATTCAATTCATTTTCAGAAGAAAATTTATTTGTTGTCTGGAAGAGTCGCACAAGAATTGCAAGATTTTTTTAAATCTCCTTCTTCCTATCAACGAGTCCGCAGCTCGTGGTCTCGCGGTAGCGTTCTCGCTTCCCGAGCACGGGGTCCCGGGTTCTATTCCCGGCGGGGTCAGGGATTTTCGCCTGCCTCGAGATTATTGGGTGTTGTTGTGTCGTCTTCATCATCATCATTCATCTCCATTACGGCCGGAGGAAAGCAATGGCAAACCACCTCCACTAGGACCTTGCCTAGTACAGCGGTGCGGGTCTCCCGCATCGTCCCCTACGCTCTGTCAAGGAGTATCGGACTTCATCATCATCTTATAAACGAAAATAAATATTTTATTCTGAAAAACGCAGAACGTCCTAAATTCCACATAGTATCGACAGAAACGATGTAAGTGCCTATGGAAAATATAACAAATATTTTACAGATAAAATTCACAGAAACACTATCAGGTGATTAGATTATTTTTATCCGTCTTATAATTTTATAGAGCACAATCCAATTTTATTTGATTAACTGTTTGAAAAACGTTCTATTAGCTACATTCGATTACTGCAGCATTTGTTGCAGATCCCTTTTCTTTCCAGCTAAGTTGTATTTACATTGTTGCGACGTTAAAACAAAGTTCTTTATTATAGCAGTGGTAACCCCTTTCTTGAAAATCTTATATGTGCTCCAGTCTTCAAGTTCATTAAACATTGTTCTCGCCTTGACGACGCCAGGTTAAATTTTTTCCGCTTGAATCTAATGACATTTGGAAAAATTTATTTTCGTTGTGTTAATATGTGTATCGGGTGCTTTTTTAAAATCAAAAAAGTCGTCGGCCGGAGCATAGTAAGCACAAATGGACTGTTAGTTCACAATCTCCGTAAGTTTTACAAAGTCCTTAGGTACTTGATATTGTTCCAACCGCTTATGTTTTCCAATCTAGGCAAAACCTCTGTCAAACGACGTAAATGAATGGCCGGAGACCAAAAAATTATCGTTTATCTCATCGTATTTGCCTAAAATCGTCATATAAATACTAAGAAAAAGCATAATTTTATTCTTATTCCGGACAATGCAGCCAATAGATCAGACGGTAAGCTTTCGTTTCCTACAACACTAAGGCCTACTGAATGCATTAACGAGGCATGAAGCAATTTCATTGCCGCCTCGGGCACTCAAACCCTCATGTCACAAAAAACATGAGTCCCTTATTGCTGTCGCCAACATGAACACACAGACTGCAGCTTGCTAGTTGACTTAATAATACATCCGACTGTGGGTTGGAGAAGGTAAAGATAATTGTTGAACTCCACTATTAGCGAGCTAAGAAGATATAGTACCTTCTTTTATTGCTTCTCTTGCTTTCTCAGCTATTTTGTGTTCACGTAAGGTTTAACCTCACTTCTAAGAATCTTTCTTTCATCTCGAACTGATTCTCCCTCCTTTCGTTTTCTGCTCTCGTCGCTATGTAAATTCATCGTTTTTACAATGTGCTTTCGTGAAGTTAAGAAAAAAAACGGAGTGTGGTTGCACAGTATTGTCGCAAACAAGTACAAAGCTTTGTGGCCTTCAGCTCGTTTAGTACCCGTTTTACACGATGAACGAACTTGTACTCGACTGACAACCAATTGCGTGAATGGTGATTATTTATCGTGTGAACGGGCTTACTATTATAATCGCCTAAATAGCGACGCACGATAATTCTAGGGATAAAGGAATACGGCCGTTCTAAATTCGGTACTAGTAGCCTCACAGCCCATGCGCATGCTAGTAGCTGGGTGCTGTGGTCACGTCTCAGCTGTGTGCTGAGTCTGCCATACTGCTTTATGGTGCACTTACCGTATGTTGAGTTTTGTTTGTGAGCAAGTAAGTACAGTGCACTTTTCGTAAATATTTTCACGAAAGTTTTTAAATCTTCGTAAATGTCATAAATAACTAATGATAACGCTAATATGAAATCACGACTTTGGCGCTGTTATGCTGGTAACGGTACGCTGTGTTTACGTTTATCATGTAAACATGCCGCAACAAGATGTTGTACGAGTTTATAGTTTGGGCCTAGCACGCTTCGAGCGCTTCGGTATACTATAATCTTTCTTGAACACTTTCGTTCATCGTGAAAAAGAGCTTTAGCTTCCCCACTGGACCGGCACAAACCACTCATGTCATCTTTCGGGTCTTATATGTACTGCTAGAAATGACCATAGCGGTTAGCCCGCTTTCCAGGTTGTTGGCAATGGCACTTACCTTGTTTTATGGTGTCTAAACTAAGAATTTTTTCTGATACATAACCCGTTATTGATTTCTCATGTACACGTAGAGTTACACATCTCCAAATAACTCTCAACAGCAGCCTGAGGCTTCCTCTCCAGCCTTGTCATGTTATAGACTTCCTAAGAGTTTCATTTGTGGGTAGTAAGCGAGCTGGCATTCTCGCATGCAAAGTATTGGACAGATTAATACACTCTTTTAAGTGGGTCAAAATTTCAGTTCAGAAGTGGTAGAATTACAAAATCACCTATAATAAAATTTACAATGTAAAACTTGATGCTCTTGACAAGGATGAGTGTGTCACAAACATATTACTGGACCTGGTCAATCATTTTTAAACTGTTGACAATAAAATCCTTGAGAATATGTTATAATCATTATGAATATTAAGTCAGTTTAGTAATGTTTTTGATTATATCTAACAGATAGGATGCAAAGAGTACAGACAGCGCAAACACCCCAATAAGAATAAACATGATTCCAGAATGAGATTTTCACTCTACAGCGGAGTGTGCGCTGATATGAAACTTCCTAGCAGATTAAAACTGTGTGCCGGACCGCGACTCGAACTTGGGACCTTTGCCTTTCGCGGGCAAGTGCTCTACCAACTTTTTTTTTATTGTTGTGTTTGGTCGTCACATGACATCCGGTCAAGTTCTTTTGTTGATCATTCCACTCAGTTTTTTATTATAGAGGCTAACCAGCTCTCTGACCTAACACGCTGAGCTACTTTTTTTTTTTTTTAATCTCATTTTGTTCGTTTTCGTTCGTTGTATCTGCTCGGGGCGGACGTCGAAACACACCCATTTCATTTCGTTGTTGATCCATTAACTCAGTTTTTTTTTTATTACAGAGGGCAGCTAGCCCTCTGACCAAACACGCTGAGTTACCATGCCGGCATCAACTGAGCTACCCAAGCACGACTCTGGCTCGGTACTCACAGCTTTACTTCTGCCAGTACCTCGTCTCCTACCTTCCAAACTTAATAGAAGCTCTCCTGCAAACCTTGCAGAACTAGCACTCCAGAAAGAAAGGATATTGCGGAGACATGGCTTAGCCACAGTCTGGGGGGAGGGGGGGGGGGGGAATGTTTGCAGAATGAGATTTTCACTCTGCAGGAGAGCTTCTGTTAAGTTTGGAAGGTAGGAGACGAGGTACTCGCAGAAGTAAAGCTGTGAGGACGGGGCGTGAGTCGTGCTTGGGTAGCTCAGTTGGTAGAGCACTTGCCCGCGAAAGGCAAAGGTCCCGAGTTCGAGTCTCGGTCCGGCACACAGTTTTAATCTGCCAGGAAGTTTCAATAATAAACATGTTTTGTAACACTTAGGAGAACCGTCTCGTGGTAGTATATCAGGAACAATACTGTTCCTGGCAGACAACGGTGACTTTCCAAACGGTGTTAGTCGTGGCGAAAAAATTGTCCTTGCTGATATCAGCATTATAGTCACCAAAAAGGCAACAGCACTCCTTGCAAAGAAAGCAAATGAGTCCCTAAAGAACATTTACAATTGGTTGATACGCGGTAATATTATATTGAACATAAAGGAAATTAATGCATAAATTTCAGTTTGAGTAGGGGAAATGACTCTGATAAATTAAATGTAGATTGTAACTCTATAGCCTGCGCAACAAAGACAAAATTACTAGGAATGGAAATTGATTATCAGTTAAAATGGTGTGAACATACAAAGATATTTGCAGACTGTCATCAGCGTGGTATGTACTACTGCACAAAAGAATAATTTTACTGTACATGTGTAAATTTTTAAAGAAGTTGTACTAGGTGAGCATTGAAAAGGGGAAGTTAGCATTGGGCCTGTGTGCCGATCGGAATGTCATGAGGCTTACCGCCAGCGCAAGGGCTTCAGAGCGAGTCACGCAATAAAGCAAGAATTACTGTGGCAGATAACAAGGCCTGTGAGTTAACGCTATGTAACTTCATCATTCGACCGCAGCTACAAAATCAAACATTGGCAGATAGAGCCAGGCGACCCAGAATAATTATTGAATTACCTCAGCGAATCATGGAGTGCTGACGGATCCGATAAACGAGAGCATATGCTCTCATACTCTCAGAACCACCACCGCATCATATGCGTGGGCTCGGCCATTTAAATAGCGAGGCTTTCTGAGCTCAAGGGTACATTCTGTAACGCTGTCATCCTGTCTGTGTCGCTAGGGCCAGAGAGAAGACTGTCTATTGAGTTTCAGTGAAACCACGATAGGTTGATGGCCGGATGCTACCTGCTGCATCTACATACGCATCTACGCCTAACGGTGTGTGGCGGTGGGTATTTCTGCTACCGCGAGCTGTTCCCCTTTTCCCTGGTCAACTCGTGGGCTTTCCCCGTCGGAGGTTCGAGTCCTCCCTCGGGCATGGGTGTATGTGTTGTCATTAGGGTAAGTTAGTTTAAGTTAGATTAAGTAGTGTGTAGACTTAGGGACCGATGACCTCCCCATAAGACCTTACCACAAATTTCCAATTTCCACTCGCAGGTGGCACGTGGGTAAAACGATAGTCGGTACGCCTGCGTATTAGCTCTAATTTTTCAGACTGTCTCGACACGGTCATTTCGCGAGACGTTTGTGAGAGGAAGTTGGGTTGTTGGGGTTGGAGGAGACCAGACAGCGAGGTCATCGGTTTCATCGGGCTAGGGAAGGAAGGGGAAAGAAGTCGGCCGTGCCCTTTCAAAGGAACCATCCCGGCATTTGCATGGAGCGATTTAGGGAAATCACGGAAAACTTAAATCAGGATGGCCGGACGCGGGATTGAACCGTCGTCCTTCCGAATGTGAGAGGAAGTAATATGTTGTCCGACTATTACCGGAAAGTGGTCTCTCGAAATTTCAATAGCAAACGTCTCCGTGATGCACAAAGATTCTTTTGTAACGAGCTCCACCGGAGTTTGTTGAGAATCTATGTAACACAATTGCACCGACTAAGCAATACCGGGCCGGACGCTGTGGTCGAGCGGTTCTAGGCGCTTCAGTCCGGAACCACGCGAATGCTACGGTCGCAGGTTCGAATCTTGCCTCGGGCATGGAAGTGTGTGATGTCATTAGGTTAGCTAGGTTTAAGTAGTTCTAAGTCTAGGGGATGATGATCTCTGATGTTAAATCCCATAGTGCTTAGAGTAAGTCTAGGGGATGATGACCTCTGATGTTAAATCCCATAGTGCTTAGAGCCATTTGAACCATTTTTTAAGCGATCCCATGATGAAACGGGCTGCTCTTCGCTGAATCTCCTCTATCTCATTTACCGGTGCTACCCGATAAGGATCCCAGATTGATGAACAATGCTGAAGAATCTGTCGAACAAGCGCGTTATAAGCCATTTTCTTCGTGTATGAGTTACATTTCCTAAGGAATCTCCCTATGAATCTGTCTGGCGTCTGCTTTTCCTGTTGTTCGTTTTATGTCCTCATTCCATTTGAGGTCTCTGTGTATAGTTTACTCTCAGATATTTTACGTAGATACTGTACTAGGAATGGAAATTGATTATCAGCTAAAATTGTGTGCACATACAAAGATATTTGCAGACTGACATGGTGTGTACTACTGTGCAACAGAATAATTTTATTGTACATGTTTCAATTTTTAAAAGAGCTCCACCGGGTGAACTCATCAGAGAAGGTTAGCAACAGGCCGTATCACACTTCCAGAGGGTACTCGGGAAATTATATTAACGTCTGTTGATTTTGTTCCTTTAGGATTGATGTTTTGAGTTGGGCCTGAAAGGAAATTTTGAATCCACCCGTAAATCTCCGTTTGCAGAGTCCATATTGATTTGTATAGAGAGATTTTCGATGTCCAAAAACGCGAAAATTCTTCAGCATCAAACATGTTCCATAATTCTACAACAGATTGAAGTCATCGATTTAAGCCTAGAATTATGTGCTTCTGCCCTGCGACCCTTCTTGGAAACAGGAATGACATGCACCTGTTTTCAGTCGTTAGGTACTTTTCGTTTATTTACGACTGTCGCGTCCCAAGCGTGGGTATTGCGAGGGATTGAGCGACACGGTTCGTGAAAGGGATTTAGCTGGTTGACCTTAGTGAGAGGAAGACTTTGTGATCTGGCTAAAATGTGGAAATCGCCGGTGTGAAGGGAAGGTACAAGGCTAGGAAGCGGGTAGAATTAAAGTCTTGCTAACTTTAATAAATTGCAGTTTATTTCGAATAATTACAGCTCACCCTAACTGCGTGGTGATTGCATTCACAGGAAGGCCAAGTGTAATACAGAGACGGTGACTGACTCCACCGTTCCGACTGCCCACCAGAAGCTCTGCAATACTTCCTAGCGCCCTACGTCAGAGTCCCGCGGCTACACCCTAACGCTCTTCAGCGACTATCTCCGGCTGCCTGCCTACAGCCCGTTCCTCAGCCCAAGTCGGCTGCTGCTATCGCGCTAACGACCCGACAAGAAGAAGGCAGAGCGGCGTGCTCTCGAGTTTTGTTAGCGTTCCCCCTTCGACCCCGCCAGCGCTTGGCATGACGTAGCGTCGAAGGCAACTAGTCCTTATTTGGTATCGTTAAAGTATTGTTGTTGTTATTGTTCTTCAGAGGCTGGGTGGAGGGATAGATGGTCAAGCACTGCGTCCTGAGCCCTTCATTGGCCCCTCATGACGTAGTGCTGTCCCCACCAAGAGCCCTCGTTCTTTCTGTCTCCACTCCCAGACCTCTCTATATAGCCAGGAATGTTTTCTGTTGATACTCTTAACTGAATGCTTATCATGAGTCCCTACACAGAACTTCATTTGTATCTGTTTTCTGTTTGCTTTCTTATCAAGCGCCGCTGCCCAACAGTTTGACTTCCGCCTCGGCTGACCCTTCGGCCACGCCAGGCGTCCAACGCTACAATTTTAACTCCTTCCTACGTACTGTTCTCGGCGTACTGCCTGAAACGACTGTAATTAGACTTGGCTTGTTTCTGCGGTTACAACTGTTGTTGAGGGGGAGCAAGCACTTTCGCATAATCTTTGTAGAATTCTTCTGGTCCTGATGACATTCCACTACTATGCGATGGTAGTTGCATTTCTGTTCCGCGATCGGTTGTCTCAATATCTGCCATTTCGGCGTTCGTACGATGATTGAAAGGAGGGACTGCAGTAAACAATTCCGGAATGCGAAATTCGGTATTTCGTCTTTCTCTCTATTATCTTCCGTTTCAGTTCCAGTATGATCACCGAGTGAGCGAATAGAGGATTTCGAAGCGCTTACCGATTTTGCGTAAGGGTCTCTACTAAGATCGGTTGAGAGAATTTTTCTTTCAAAATCACTGAATGCCCCATTCGTCTTCTTACGCTTATTTTTGCTTTGTTCAGCTTCTGTTTTTCAGCTTGATTTTGACTTCTCGTGAATCTGTGATGAAGCTCTACGTATATGCCAGCAGTTTTCTAACGCGGCTGTTAAACCACGGTGGGTTTCCCATCCCTGAGACCGCGTCCGGAACGTACTTGTCGAAGGAATACTGAAGGATGCTTTTGAATTTTTTCCATTTGTGCTCCACATCTTCGTCTTCAGCACTAAATATTTGAAACTGACTACTCAAATAGTCTAAATTCGTCCTGTCGCTCTTACGAAGCAAAGCTACTTTCCATCCATTCTTAGATTCCTTGTAAAGCCAATGGTCAGTGTTGGTGTCACAGCCTTATGTTCACTGATACATTCCTCTATGTTAACTGATTCGATCAGTTCGAGTCTGTTTGTTGCTGGGAGGCGTAAGATCATACCTTCACGAGTTGGTTCTCTAATTATTTGCTCCAAGTAATTTTCGGACAAAAGTTCATAATAGTGTAAGACAAATCCTTGTGTCTAGCACTACTTTCGATGGCGTGACTCTACCAATCCATACCTGGATAGACGAAGTCACCTTCTGTTACAACGCCACGATGAGGAAAATTATTGATGATATTCTGCTAGTTCCCTCTGAAGCGCTGTACCACTATAGCTCCCGACCCAGGCAGTCTATAAAAGATTCAATTGCCATTTTTGACAGCCCTTTGGTGCTTAATTTTACCCAGATCAGTTCACATCTGGAATCCATGATAACCTCGCTAAATATTATCGGATTCATTACTGCAATAGATACGTCGTCACTATTGGTGTCTAACCTATCCGTACGATAAGTATTCCTGTCTGACCTTGGGATTTCATTGCTGTTCGCTTACGGTTTCAACCAACATTCTGTTCCTAGTACTGTCTGGGCATTATAACCTTCAGTAAGTGATGCTGCGATCTGTCCTTGGCTGCACCTGCTTCGTATTAACCTTTGCTATGTCCGATCCGCGAGGATGAGCATTCTCTGAGAACATTGTGGCTGATGTAACTTAGATTTTGGCAGGGAATTCGTCTCTGATCCAAATGAGGGGTTTCTCTAACCCTAACCCAATTAACCACCATGTGCACGCCACACATCCTCCGTTACCCTTGTAGCCGCTTCCAGCATGTAGTGCACGCCTGACCGCTTAAGGGGAATCCTACAACCCTGCACCCAACAGCGAAGGTCGAGAAATTCCCATCTCATACTGTTGCAGAGTCGTCTGTGCCTCTGGTTTAGACATTTCATTCTTCTCCAAACCAGAATACCGCGATGGACCCCGGGTATGATGCTCAGGTAGGTTAGCGTGCATCCCTGTGCGATCTAGTTATTTTCACTAAGTCAGCCACCTGTCAAGAGGAAACAGAGGATGGCCTCAGGACCCAAGCAGCAGACGTCATACGTGCTGACGAGACCCCTCTGTCAAGCATACCGAGTGCACACTGGCATACTTTCATGCCCTGCGTGCTATTTCCCTGAGGGGCTCCATTAGCTCCCAATTACTAGCTTGGCGACTTCAAGACTGAGATGCAGCGAATCTGATGAAAATCACAGCCATGGGCTGCCGGTGCTGCCTACTGGGTCATCATGGATGAGGAGGCTGGTGTGCTGTCAGCCTCCTACACTACAGGTCATCAGGGATATTCTGCAAGCTGCCGTATTCACACTACTGGCAGACTCGTGAGCATCTGTTACCGTCTTGATCGATCCACAGTGGATGGCCAGGGCCCAGTCTTTACCACAGCCGACATCCTGGAACACAGTTGACAATCTCCCCCTGAGCGTGTGAGGCTGTCTTGGAGAACACTGAGGCGGAAGCCGCACTGGGTCACTGCGGAGCATCTGGTTGGTAAGCGCCTTCCTCGCCCCACCCCTACCGCCAGCATGCACGTGGTCATAGCACTGATCTGCGGCAGTGGAGCACGGCTCGCTGACAATACATCGGCACACTTTTGGGGCGTGTTTGCCAACACCCGGTAGCCGATTGTAGCTCTGGAGGCTCTTATACCTCTGTACACTTTGCACGGGACTTGCAGTTATTACGGAAACGTTGTGTCACTGACGCCTCCTGGCGTGAATGGACCACTTACCCACCTCCTGATCAGAACGTGGCCCCAACACTCAGGTCGCGACCCAAAGAGATTCTGGTCGTATGTAAAGTACACCAGTGGCAAAAAACAGTCAATACCGTCACTGCGCGATACCGATCGAAATGTTACCGATGATGGTGCCACTAGAGCGGAGTTGCTAAACACAGTTTTCCGTAATTCCTTCAGGAAAGAAAACGAAGTAAATATTCCAGAATTCGAAACCAGAACAGCTGTTAGCATGAGTGACATAAAAATAGATACACTCCTGGAAATGGAAAAAAGAACACATTGACACCGGTGTGTCAGACCCACCATACTTGCTCCGGACACTGCGAGAGGGCTGTACAAGCAATGATCACACGCACGGCACAGCGGACACACCAGGAACCGCGGTGTTGGCCGTCGAATGGCGCTAGCTGCGCAGCATTTGTGCACCGCCGCCGTCAGTGTCAGCCAGTTTGCCGTGGCATACGGAGCTCTATCGCAGTCTTTAACACTGGTAGCATGCCGCGACAGCGTGGACGTGAACCGTATGTGCAGTTGACGGACTTTGAGCGAGGGCGTATAGTGGGCATGCGGGAGGCCGGGTGGACGTACCGCCGAATTGCTCAACACGTGGGGCGTGAGGTCTCCACAGTACATCGATGTTGTCGCCAGTGGTCGGCGGAAGGTGCACGTGCCCGTCGACCTGGGACCAGACCGCAGCGACGCACGGATGCACGCCAAGACCGTAGGATCCTACGCAGTGCCGTAGGGGACCGCACCGCCACTTCCCAGCGAATTAGGGACACTGTTGCTCCTGGGGTATTGGCGAGGACCATTCGCAACCGTCTCCATGAAGCTGGGCTACGGTCCCGCACACCGTTAGGCCGTCTTCCGCTCACGCCCCAACATCGTACAGCCCGCCTCCAGTGGTGTCGAGACAGGCGTGAATGGAGGGACGAATGGAGACGTGTCGTCTTCAGCGATGAGAGTCGCTTCTGCCTTGGTGCCAATGATGGTCGTATGCGTGTTTGGCGCCGTGCAGGTGAGCGCCACAATCAGGACTGCATAGTACCGAGGCACACAGGGCCAACACCCGGCATCATGGTGTGGGGAGCGATCTCCTACACTGGCCGTACACCACTGGTGATCGTCGAGGGGACACTGAATAGTGCACGGTACATCCAAACCGTCATCGAACCCATCGTTCTACCATTCCTAGACCGGCAAGGGAACTTGCTGTTTCAACAGGACAATGCACGTCCGCATGTATCCCGTGCCACCCAACGTGCTCTAGAAGGTGTAAGTCAACTACCCTGGCCAGCAAGATCTCGGGATCTGTCCCCCATTGAGCATGTTTGGTACTGGATGAAGCGTCGTCTCACGCGGTCTGCACGTCCAGCACGAACGCTGGTCCAACTGAGGCGCCAGGTGGAAATGGCATGGCGAGCCGTTCCACAGGACTACATCCAGCATCTCTACGATCGTCTCCATGGGAGAATAGCAGCCTGCATTGCTACGAAAGGTGGATATACACTGTACTAGTGCCGACATTGTGCACGCTGTGTTGCCTGTGTCTATGTGCCTGTGGTTCTGTCAGTGTGATCACGTGATGTATCTGACCCCAGGAATGTGTCAATAAAGTTTCCCCTTCCTGGGACAATGAATTCACGGTGTTCTTATTTCAATTTCCAGGAGTGTATCTTAGGTGTTGCGAAACAACTCAAATCACTTAAGAAAGGCAAGTCTACCGGTCCAGATGGTATACCAGTATGCAGAGTATGCAGACACAATAGCGCCTTTATTAGCAATATATACAACCGCTCACTTGACGAAAGATCTGTTCCTAAAGACTGGAAAGTAGCACAGGTCACATCAATATTCAAGAAAGGAAACAGGAGTAACCCACTGAATTACAGACCCATATCACTGACCTCAATTTGCAGTAGGAGTTTGGAGCATATACTGTACTCGAACATTATGAATCACCTTGAAGACAATGACTTATTGATACATAACCAACATTCCCATGAAGTAATCAGTGCTATCGACAAGGGATCTCAGACCGATTCCGTATTCATAGAGTACCAGAAGGATTTTTATACCGTTCCTCACAAGGGACTATTAATCAAATTGCGTGCATATGGAGTATCGTCTCAGTTATGTGACTGGATTCGTGATTTCCTCTCAGAGAGGTCACAGTTCGTAGTGATAGACGGTAAATCATCGAGCAGAACAGAAGTGATAGCTGGCGTTCCGCAAGGTAGTGTCATAGGCCCTCTGCTGTTCCTGATTCACATAAATAATCTAGATGATAATCTGAGCAGCCCCCTTAGATTGTTAGCAGTTGACGCTGTAATTTACCTTCTAGTTAAATATTAAGACGATTAATTCCAGTTACAAGACGATCTAGATAGAATTTCTGTACGGTGAGAAAAGTGGCAATTGGCACTAAACAAAGAGAGGTGCGAGGTCATCCATATGGGTACTAAAAGAAATCCGATGAATTTTGGTTATACGATAAATCGCACAAATCTAAGGGCTGTAAATTCGCTTAAATACCTAGGAATTACAATTACGAGCAACTTAAATTGGAAAGACCATATAGATAATATTGTGGGGAAGGCGAAACAAAGACTGCTCTTTGTTGACAGAACACTTAGCCGTGTGGGATTAGCCGAGCGGTCTCAGTCGCAGCAGTCATGGACTGTGCGGCTGGTCCCGGCGGAGGTTCGAGTCCTCCCCCGGGCATGGGTGTGTGTGTTTGTCCTTAGGATAATTTAGGTTAAGTAATGTGTAAGCTTAGTGACTGATTACCTTAGCAGTTAAGTCCCATAAGATTTCACACACATTTGAACATTTGTGACAGAACACTTAGAAGATGCGACAAACCCACTAAAGAGACAGCCTACATTACACTTGTCCGTCCTCTGCTGGAATATTGCTGCGTGGTGTGGAACCAGGTAGGACTGACGAATGACATCGAAAAAGTGCAAAGAAGGGCAGCTCGTTTCGTGTTATCGCGCAATAGGGATGAGAGTATCACTGATATGATACGCGAGTTGAGGTGACAGTCACTGAAACGAAGGCGGTTTTCTTTGCGGAGAGATCTCTTTACGAAATTTCAGTCACCAACTTTCTCTTCCGAATGCGAAAACATGTTGTCATCCACCTACGTAGGGAGAAATGATCATCATAATAAAATAAGAGAAATCAGAGCTCGAACGGAAAGATTTAGGTGTTCCTTTTTCCCACTCGCCATTCGAGAGTGGAATGGTAGAGAAATAGTATGAAAATGGTTCGATGAACCCTCTGCCAGGCACTTAAGTGTGAATTGCAGAGGAACCATGTAGCTGTAGATGTAGATGTACTTACAGTTCTGTCGTCAGTATGTAAAACCTATTACTTGTTATTTATGTACAGTTTACATGTGCACACAATTCTTAGCTACGTAATTCTTTTATGGTGAAAAAATGCACGAAAAATTAACATATTTTTCAAACTACAGAAAATGGACCCAAGAATCTAAGAAGAATAACCAAAAATGCTAATCAGGCTCGTCGTAACAATTTGTTGAAACCATTGGGGATTTAAATACACCATGTGAGTACATTTACCAATCTCTTACACACATAAAAACCTTGATAGATAATGCGCGACGGCTCCTTTCATGATTGTGGAACAAAATCTAAACTGAACTTAAACATACCAACAAAGAATAAACAAAAAACTTAAAACAGCATATTATACAAAAGATTAAAATTGTCAACAGATTATCTGTGGAGAGTAAAGTGAATAAAAAATAAATTAATTTATAAAGACAGTTAAAAAGTACATGTAATGCAACACGTTTCATACATTGAAGGATTCCTCAGATAGGAATCCTTAACAAATGTAACACAAGTAAAATCAATACCTTTGTCGTTTTACGACACATTTTAGAGCTATAATATTATTCCGCAAATCCTTATATTAAAGTTCTGCAATGGATAGTACCAAAATATTGTCCTCCTTTTTAATGCAATATATCATTCATCATCGACGGTGCTGACTCAGTTTTGTAAGCAAGCGAATGTGATGTTGCGGTACACACAATGGAGACAAAATATCTTCGTGATGTCAGCTGATGTGTGTGTGTGTGTGTGTGTGTGTGTGTGTGTGTGTGTGTGTGTGTGTGTTTGTGTGTATTTTGAATAGTACGTGCAGTGTTCGGTGCTGAAATGAGTCAACAGATTTTTACATTATGAAATAACTCTTTCGCAAGAAAGTAACAACATAATAGTTATGTATACTGGGGTAAAGTGAACTAGTTTGCGCTATTTTTATCAGAAAACCTCGTATTAGGGAAGATTAAGGCTCTACTTACCAGTTCTACGTTTTTCGTGATTTCGTTAAATTGCTTCAGGCAAACGCCTCGATGGTTGTTATAGTAATGGCACGTTTGACGACCTACCTCACCTTTTCACATGCCTGTATTATGATTTTTATTATACGACGACATGACTAATATCCTTGTAAAATTGATAGATGGGTGAATAAAACTACTACTACTACTACTACTACTACTACCAATTTGTGAATGGCGTTCAACGACAAACTGTACGAGGTATAATAAACGTGTAGTTTAACTTCGGCAGTGGTTACTGTTAGCCGCGGACGCAGTCATTTATGCTTTATCATGTCACGTGTGCACATTGTCGAAGACGTATGTAGGTCCTGCCGGCTATAGCTATTAACGTACGCCTCGGAAAGCTCGTTGTGCCACCCGCATGCGAGCACGCGTTATCTTGTTGGCCTAGAAACTCACCTCTCTAACGAAGGAACGTCAGCTATTTAGTTTAGCGGCCTCTCTGGTCCAATGAACGGGGCAATTAATCTCCCACTAAGACGTATCGGTTTCGGTAGAGACATGCGTTGGTGGTCATGCAGTCGTTTTTACTAGCAGGGTGGAAACTTCACCTTGTGAGAAGCCGTCATGTTCGAATTACAGTCCACGTGTTTCAGAATGGCTTTCTAGTCCTTCCACATTAATACTATCCAGACCGTTTCCTGCCACTATTAGTCTCTCAGTAATTTTGAGCGACAAGCAATACTGTAATATGCAATAAGAAGGAACTGCGTCAGTGCAATTAAAAATAAACTGTTAAGAAATTCGGTGAATACAATTTTCAAATCTTTTGTCTCACACATCCCAGAATGAAAGTTATGAGTTGCGTTAAAAATAAAACAAAAATGTACTAAACTGACGAGGTTCAGAACTGTATGTGGCAAAAGTTACCTATTTTCAGCAGCTGAATTTTTAAGCCTTCATACTGCTATAAAGTGATTTTCTTCCCCCTAAAGCTCATGATAGGAAAACGATTTCAACATTTCATGGTCCACAAACTAAATAAAGTTTTAGTAAAAAGCACTACATTTAACAAGTATTTAGACGTGACTAACTGCACAACTCGCTCTTTTGAATTCAGCTTCTTGTTTAGGCTATGGGCAACAGCAAGTAAAGTTTTAAAAACGCATGACTCTGTGCTGTCTGTTATGCATTTTTTAAAAATCTTTTGAATTCTTGTCACATTTTCTAGAGCATGGCACAAATAATAATTATCGTGTGAGGTATCATTTGAGTTGTGACCCATGGTGAGGTGTTTCTATAGCGAGGTTGTCTAAAATTCGGTAATTATGCGATGTTTTTGTTAACACAGAAATAACAAAGTAATATATTCCATAATTCTTCGTAATTAACTTTGTAGAATAATGATGAGGAATGGACATCTCTAAGAAGCGCAATCATAGAACCTGGAGAGAAAAACGTAGGTACAAGGAAAGTAACTGCGAAGAAACCGTGGGTAACAGAAGAAATACTTCTGTTGATCGACGAAAGAAGAAAGTACTAAAATGTTCGGGGAAATTCAGGAATACAGAAACACAAGTCCTTAGGAATGAAACAAATAGGAAGTTCAGGAAATCTAGGGCAAAATATTTACCTAAGAAACGTGAAGAAATCTAAAAAGAAATGATTGTCGGAAGGACTGACTCAGGATATAGAAAAGTCAAAAAAGCCTTTGGTGAAATTAAAAGCAAGTGAGGTAACATTAAGAGAGCAATGAGAATTTCAGTGTTACATGCAGAGGAAAGAGCTGATTGGTGAAAAGAGTACACTGAGGGCCTCTATGAGGGGGGATGACGTATCTGATGACGTGGCAGAAGAAGAAACAAGAGTCGATAGGGGAGAGATATGGGCTTCATTATTAGAACCAGAATTTAGAAGAGCTTTGGAAGGCTTAAAATCAAATAAGGTAGAAGGGATAGGTAACATTCCATTGGAATTTCTAAAATTGTTGTGAGAAATGGCAAGAAAATGACTATTCACGATGGTGTGTAGACTGTATGAGACTGGCAATGTACTATCAGACTTTCGGAAAAAAAATCATCTACACAATTTCCAAGATTGCAGGAGCCGACAAGTGCTAGAATTATCACATAATCACTTGAACAGCTCATGCATCCAATAATGTACATAAGAATGGAAAAGAGACTGAGGATCTGTTAGATAACGATCAGTTTGGCTTTAGGAAAGGCAATTCTGACGTTGCGGTTGATAATGGAGGCAAGACTGAAGAAAAATAGAGACGTGTTCCTAGGGTTTGTCGAACTGGGAAAAGCGTTCGACAATGTAGAATGGTGTAAGATGTTCGAAATCCTGAGAAAAATAGGGGTAAACTATAGGGAAATACGGGTAATATATAATGCGCGCAAGAACTAAGAGGAACAATAAGCGTGGAAGACCAAGAACTAAGTACACGGATTAACATGGGTGTAGGACAGGGATGTAGTCTTTCATCCCTGCTGTTCAATCTGTACGTTGCAGAAGCAATGACAGAAATAAAAGAAAGGTTTAAGAGTGGGATTAAAATTCAAGGTGAAAGGATATCAGTGATACGATTCGCTGATGACAATGCTATTCTGAGTGAAAGTGGAGAATTACAGGATATGCTGAATGGAACGGGCAGTCTAATGAGTACAGAATGTGGATTGAGAGTAAATCAAAGAAAGACGAAAAGAATGAGAAGTAGGAGAAATGAGAAGAGCGAGAAACTTATCAAGACTGGTGATCACGAAGTAGATTAAGTTAAGGAATTCTGCTACCTAATAGCACAATATCCCATGAAGGACATAGCAATTACGACATAAAAAAAGAAGACTAATTCTGGCAATGAGGGCTTTCCTGGCCAAACATAGGTCTCGATTTGAGGAAGAAATTTCTGAGAGTGTACGTTCGGAGCACAGCATTGTATGGCAGTGAGACATGGATTGTGGGAAAAACGGAACAAAAGAAAGTCGAAGCATGTGAGATGTGATGCTACAGAAGAATGTTGAAAATTAGGTGGACTGCTAAGGTAAGGAATTAGGAGGTTCTCCACAGAATCGGACAGGAAAGGAATACATGGGGAACACTGACAAGAAGAAGGGACAGAATAGTAGGACAGCTATTAAGACATTACGGAATAACTTACTTGATGGTGAAGGGAGCTGTAGAGGGTAAGAAGTGTAGAGGAAGACAGAGACTGGGATACATCCAGCAAATAACTGAGGACGTAGATTGCAAATGCTAGTGTCTGATGAAAAGGTTCGCACAGTTGAGGAATTCGTGACGGGCTTCATCAAACCAGCCAGAAGAATGATGATTTTTTTTAAAAAAAAGTAGTGAAATTCTGTTCACGGCTTTGAGATGAAGTTTCTGTTCCACACGTCACATAAGATGTATACGCTTTCTGTGCGTTTTCATTTGCAAGAAGACGTGAGCTAACACTCCGAAGATGTTCGGGCTCACATGAGGTTCCTCTTCATCGAAATGTCTTGGCTCAGACTCGTCTAGGGGCTGAACCGCACTTGTCGCATTACACGCCCTAAATTAGACATTTGTGACCCTCTGGTTAAATTGTCTGGCTGATGGCAAGTTTGCGGAATTGGAAGGAACATACAAAGTTAGTATAACATACAGCAACAGTAATAATGTCGGGAGCTAAATTAACGACCCACAAATGATATAGGCCACACAGCTGCGATTTGGTTAGAATAATGTTTATTCAGAAAGAAACTAATAGCGAATGTGGTCGTATTTAGAGTTACAGCTACACTCGAGCACATATCGATCATTCACAATTTCATCGAGAAATATAAGTCCAATACTCCACCTCATTATCAACGCGAAAAGTTAAAGTTCAAACCAGGCGCGGGGCTGCTCACCGTACAGAGACTAAGTCCCGCGATACCACACAATGCGAAATTTTCTAAGTCATTTCACTTCCCAGCTACCTAAAGACCGACTGTCCGCTTTCGCGTCTCCACCAGCACTGTCCAGTTTGATGTCTCCAGCCGAACTGTCCGCTTTCGCGTCTGCACCAGCACTGTCCCTCTGTCCGTCTCTAGCCGCGGCTCCCGCGTGCCGAACACCGTCGCTCAACTGCCTAGTGCAGTTCCCTTCCCTGAAGCCATTCATCTGATTGGTTACAGCTTATTCTACATTATTTTACATTTTAACATATTTAAATAATCAAAGCTTGACCACTTTCACGTTCTAAATCAAGTAACAATAATATCCATTAAGTAATAAACGTTAAATTCTTTTACATAAAACCAATACAATTTCCTTCTTAACTTTGAACATCTCGGCCAGTAGACTCGCACCAATGTCATTTCTGATAAATGAATAAAGAACAGAAGTAACTATTATGCAATAAACTTTACAACAAACATTCTGTTACCTAATGAACCTGCCAGATTAGCCGAGAGCGCTAATGCGCTGCTTCCTGGACACGGGTAGGCGCGCCGGCCCCGGATCGAATTCGCCTGGCGGATTAACGACGTGGGCCGGTGTGTCCGCCAGCCTGGATGTGGTTTTCAAGCGGTTTTCCACATCCCACTACGTGAATACCGGGCTGGTACCCCATACCGCCTCAGTTACATGATCGTAAACATTTGAAACACGTTCCCACTATTTCATGGTTTACACTAGACGCAGACAAATATGGTTCAAATGGCTCTAAGCACTATGTGACTTAACATCTGAGGTCGTCCCCTAAACTTAGAACTACTTAAACCTAACTAACCGAAGTACATCACTCACATCCATGCCCGGGGCAGGATTCGAATCTGCGACTGTAGCAGCAACACAGTTCTGGACTGAAGCGCCTAGAACCGCTCGGGCACAGCGGCCGGCTAGGTGCAGACAGAATACACTGATTCCGTCCTAGGGGGACAGGAAGGGCATCCGGCCCCCTCTTTAAATTAACCATGCCACATCCGATCGTAACAGTGCTGATCCTGCGACAATTGTGGGACAAAGGCACAAGCCAAAGCAAAAACTTTATTACCTAATGATTCAATAAGTTGTCATGCTGTCAACGTTCAATGTGTTTTGTGTGGAGGAAATGATAATCTGATGCCTAAATGAAAATATTGATAATTTAAATTTACTTTGTCTTTTAAAAATGAAAATACCGATAATTTAAATTTACCATGTCTTTTAAACAAGTAAAGTTACAGAGTTAATGTTTACAACATCTATCATTTTAATCATGCGCTTTAATGTGAAATGTCGATCGTTAAGATCGACCAAAGCGTTCAGATTTTAGTATTCAGGTCTTTGTTACAGAACTTGTTATTTCACTTTAACAGTAAATACTAAACTATTATCGATATGATCAATATTCAAGTTTTATTGGGATCACGATGAAAATTTAAGAAATATGGTAGATTAAAATTACTATGGCTTCTACCCTGAATTATCAGAGAATTAAATAGTTTTCATTAATGTTTTCCTTTATGGCCGATCTTAGGTCGGCCATATTTAACACTGCTATGTCTCCCTGGGCACAAACAGCTCCTATGACGTAGGTTCTCGTCTGTCTCACTTGCACACTACAGCACTTAGGCCTGATCAGCCTGGCCTCTTCAGCACATTAGATGCGTGTGAATTTCCCCATCTCGTGGCGAATCTGCACTGTTTGTGGCACCCGGTCCTGAACGACAGAATTCGTTTCACAATTCCTGGAATGCTGTCTTTTTGGCCATACACTTAAATGAGAGCGAATTGCTCACTAACTCACAGGTTTCAGGTTAATGTCAGCGTTAATCTTAAAAGGACTCAACATTGTGTTACTTATTGCTCTGCATGTATTTTTTAGGACCATGACATTCTGCTACATGCACTGTATTATTGACACTCGCATAACTTTCTGAAGAAGGGCACCAAGTGCCCGAAACCGGTCAAGAAATTAAATTTCTCATATGTAACCGGTTGCTTATTTTTTCATTATAGAAGACAACAGTTACTGAATATGGACAAAATACTAATCTTAATTACTTTTTTTCATCTACATATTCACGGATATTACGTTTAAGTTAAAAGTTCCACAAGACATATTGTGTCAATAAGAAGGGTTAACAATGAGCTCACACCTGATTCTTTAGCCGGCCGGCGTGGCCGAGCGGTTCTGGGCGCTACAGTCTGGAACCGCGCGATCGCTACGGTTGCAGGTTCGAATCCTGCCTCGGGCATGGATGTGTGTGATGTCCTTTGGTTAGTTAGGTTTAAGTAGTTCTAAGTTCTAGGGGACCTTAGAAGTTAAGTCCCATAGTGCTCAGAGCCATTTGAACCTGATTCTTTAAAGAATCGAACTTCCATGTATAAAACGATGTTAGTATCAAATACTGGACGAGTATAGTCTCAGTATTTTGCACTCCGTTTTAACCAAAGCTAGTTTGTCACTCATCTCAACGTTTACAACGTCATGTCTCCTGAACTATCAGTCATACAATGATATAATTTCGTGGGTAAATTCGGTGGTGTATGTGGATACTGTCTGCGGAACGTGTTGCGAATAATGCTGGCAGTAAAACACTGGCCAGATGCAAGTAAGGCTTGAGCATTGAGGGTTCAGTACAAACTTAATTACGTTTATCGACAGTTCATCCATTCCGGGAGTCGAGGATCTCGACGATTTTTGCCTGCTGTCGATATTGGTACTCGGAAGATGTCAGTCCCAGGGAATCCAACATCATCGAGAATGTTTTAAATTCAAATCTGAGTCGCATAGCAAATGACGAAAGAAATATTTTTTCCTGTGATATGATTTCAAATTAAAAATGTTCTGATTTTTTTTCCCTTTACTTGTACTGTGAATTCGTGATACTACGTCAAGTAGAAGAACCCTGTAGATTTTAACAACTGAGTTTGCAAATATCAAAATATATGACATAAATGGTGACCGTATCTTTTGCTTGCGTAGATTTAGAAGTTTCCCTTTTTAACATTGCCAAGGGACCACAGACCTTAATATGTGACATAAATTACAATTTCCAACATATGCCCGTTCCTGAGAAAAAGGGTTTTGAGCAGTCAGTCAGACAGACAGAGAGACCCAAAAGTCGTCCCATAAGCGTTCGTTTTTACTGACTGATGTACGGGTCACTAAAAACTAATAAATTAAAACTTCATGCCTTATGATGAAGTCTTACTGCATGAACAGAGAAAATGTAGTAAGCGATAAATGTTTTTACTTTTATGATTTAGCGTTAAAGAGAAAAAGCTTAGAAAATCTTGAAATTACGTGGAAAGTTGGCGGGAGGCTGCTAAGAGCTTTCATTCTCAAACAGCGAATGAATATGCTGCAGATAAGATAGGCTGTCTCAAGAAATATACAGTTTATAATGTTAAATATTTGACTTATTGCGTTACGCCTCTTAATGATTAGATTATGATAGTATTTTGAATTTTTAAATTCGGTCGATATTATATGAAATAGTGAAAATCAAATTTTTGTTGCCCCTGCAAGGTGTTAGAGAGGCATCCTGCAATAGCGACCGGGTGAAAGGGAGACCGTTAATAATATAGATGTAGTGTCAGATCGAAAGCTTCAGAGCGCTTCGGCGGTTTAGCTCTAAGACTGTGCTCTGCAGATGCCGCGCGTCCTGTTATAATTCGCTGTTAAGACCAGCGTATAAAATTCACATTCCAGCCGAGATTACACCCTCTCCAACTCCGCTGCTAAAGACAAAAGAAGGTTGCGTAAGTCCCTTAATGCCTTCTGTCTACACAGAAAATTACGTTCTAGAGAAAGTAAACTTAATCTTCCAACCTTTACTTCCGTTTGTACCAGCTGTGCAGGACTGACTTCGTTTGGTGTTTTCCTTCTCAGTGTTTTATCAATTGTTTAAATAAATGTTTTATTTACCACAAACGGCTGATAAGCGACGACGGTAGTATTTTGAAATTCTTCATGTGTAATATGCTGTTACATTTGTTCTACGTTAAAGTTATGAGTTCATTTAAGTCAGTTAACAGAAAGGTCAGAACTTAACCAATTTTTGACTGCGAGTATAATTAGATTTGAAGCGTGATTCCAATGGCACCGATAGTCATGGATGACTATCCATAGATAACTGATTCAGAAACCGGTGGTAAAATATAATTTGGTCGGTGTCGTCCGTTCTATGGAGAGAGGAGGAGTTGCCATACATGTTAAAATCAGTCATAGTGTGAAAAATTTGGAAACTACAAAATTTTGCGTAGAACAACAAATAGAAGGATGTGCATGTGAGCTTAAACTAAATAATGGCACTTTTATAATTGTAGTCGTGTATAGGTCCCCATTGGGAAATTTTCAATTATTTTTGAAAAACTTAGATTCTTTGTTGTGCTACCTGTCAAAGGAAAGCAAATTATTGTTTGTGGGGACTTCAACGTAAATTTTCTGAAAGAGTCCGATAGAAAGCTCGACCTTGTAGCATTACTTGGTTCTTTCAATTTGACATCAAATATTGATTTTACTACTCGGGTGGTACAGAAAAGCAGCACACTGGTAGATAACGTTTTCATAGACCAAGATAAATTTAATCAAATAAAAACTTTTCCTGTTAAGAATGGTCTGTCTGATCATGATGCTATTACAGTATATGATATAGCTCCACACAGTAATGCAAAACAGTCTTCCAAATTAGTGTGTTCCATAAACGATTTGACAATTCAAAATTTTAGGGAAAGCTTGCAACTGGTATGAGGCGTACAAGGATCATGATGGTAATTTAAAATTTAACCTATTTCATTATACCTCTGTTAGTATATTTGAAAAAAAGTTTCCCTAAGAAAACAGTGAAATATAATTGTAAGAAACCATGTAGATAGCCATAGCTTAATAAAGGAATAAAAATATCTTGTCAACAGAAAAGCGAAATGTATCTTATAGCTAGGAGGAGTAAAGATCCCAAAACAGTGAAACATTATAAAAACTACTGCACTGTGTTAAGAAAAGTTATTAAAAAGTCCAGAAGTATGTGTATTATGTCTGAGGTTAGTACATCTGATAATAAAATTAAAGCATTTGGAATATTGTGAAAAGGGAAACAGGGCAACCGAGAGCACAGGAAGACTGCATTTCTATCAAACACAATGAAAAGTATGTTAACAAAAAGTCAGAAGTAGAAAACAATTTTAATAATAATTTTTAAGTGTTGTAGAGAAAATAGGATCTAGCCATTCATTAAAAAATGCAAGGCAGTATATGGAAGAGGCAGTACCTATGCAATTTGATAAAATTGAAATTCAACCCACCTCTCCTACTGAAATTAGGAAAATAATAAATTCACTCAAAAGTAAGAGCTCACATGGAATTGATGGCATTTCCAACAGAGTACTAAAATCTTGCTCCCAACAAATAAATAGGATTCTCAGCCACATATGTAGTAGCTCACTAAAACGGCATTTTTCTAGATAGACTGAAATATGCTGTTGTTAAACCACTGCATCAAAAAGGGGATAGATCTGATGCTAACAACTACCACCCAATCTCACTTCTGACAAATTTATCAAAAATTCTTGAAAAAGTAATGTATTCAATGTAGCAACACATATTTGTAAAAATGAAGTACTAAATGTCAGTTTGGTTTTCAGAAAGGCTTTTCAACAGAAAATGGTATATATGCTTTCACTGATCAAATATTAAAGGCATTGAATAACCGAACATCACCCATTGGGATATTTTGTGATCTCTCAAAGGCTTCTGATTGTGTGAATCATGAAATTCTTCTAGATGAATTTAAGTGTTGTGGTATGAGTGGGACAGTGCACAAATGGTGTAATTCATACTTAACTGGACGAATGCAGAAGGTTGAAATTAACAGAACAGATAGTCTGCAAAAACCAGCAGAGTCCTCTAACTGGGGAGGTATCAAGAATGGTGTCCCACGTGTTCAGTCTTGAGTCCCTTATTGTTCTTAATATATATTAACGACTTGCCACTCTATATTTATGAAAATGCAAAGCTAGTTCTTTTTGCTGATGATACAAGTATAGTAATCTTACCCAAGATGCAAGAATCATCTGAGGAAATTGCAAATAACGTCTTTCAGAAAATTATTAAGTGGTTCTCTGCAATTGGAATCTCACTAAATTTTGAGAAAATACAGTTTATACCATTATGTACAGTAAATGGCATAGCACCATTGATAAATATAGACTATGAACGGAAGTCTGTTACTAAGGCAGAATACTCAAAATATCTGGGTGTGTGCATTGATGAGAAATTGAATTGGAAGGAACACATCGATGATCTGCTGAAACGGTTAGGTTCAGCTACTTATGCTATTAGGTTTATTGCAAATTTTGGTGATAAACATATCAGTAAATTAACATACTATGCCTATTTTAATTCACTGCTTTCATATGACATCATATTTTGGGGCAATTCGCCATTAAGACAGAAAATATTCATTGCACAAAATCGTGTAGTCAGAATAATAGCTGGAGCCTACCCAAGATCACCTTGCAGACATTTATTTAGGAACTCTGGATATTCACAGTACCTTCGCAATACATATATTCACTTATGAAATTTGTCATTAATAACCAATTCCAATTAAAAAATAACAGCGAAGTGTATAGCTACAACACTAGAAGAACGGATGTTATTCACTATCCTGGATTAAATCTCACTTTGGCACAGAAAGTGGTGAATTATGCTGCCACAAAAATCTTTGGTCATTTGCCAAATAGTATTAAAAGTCTGATAGATAGCCAACCAACATTTAAAAGCAAATTAAAAGAATTTCCGAATGACAACTCCTTATAGTCAATAGATGAATTCTTAGATATGAAGTAGTAACTGTAAAAAATTAATTAATTATTTTGTGTAAAGAAAACTTATGTTAAAGTGGCACGTTCCACATCATTACGAAATGTCATATTCATGATCTATGGAACAAGGATTAATGTATGTATGTATGTATGTACTCTTTGGACAGCTGAGTGTTGTCCAGAGGGGATAGGGAGAGAGGCAGGTAAAAATGGTGACGTAGAGCTGTTGTTCACCCCACTACGTGCCAATTCTTAAGGAGAAAGATTAGTGTCGCACGACCTGTAGACGACGAGTTCATTAAAGACAATAACTTGATTTAACCACACCCTCAGCTTTTAAAATATTTGTTGCGATTACGACACATGGCCATTGTCAAGCATTTTGAAATCAATCAGACACCAAGTAATATGCACTATGATTAAAAATTTAAAAAAATGTTAAAACGGAAGATCATACGCTACTTACGTGGGATATTGGGACACATTCAATAACGTACAGCTATGATATGCTGGAACGAGTTCCCAGCAGTCTAAAACCAAGTTCATGTGGTGGTATAAATCTATCGGTTGTTCCACACACCTTGTGAGCACTCTTGATAAAGCTGATACAATAACGACACAAAGCTAACATGACAGTAAAAATAACATCACTATAAACGCTAAAGTCAAAATCTCGTGTAGCAGCCACGGAGGATGGATCACAATAGCGGGAAAATGACACAGATGCAAACACATAAAGAGGAAGAGCCTCCGAGCGCAAAGACGCTAGTACATAGAGTCGATAACATGTGGTTTGTAGAGCGTGCACATAGAAAGGACAAAAGTATATGCTGAACAAAAACAGAATCAGCAAATAAAACTGAAAATGTAAACTACAAGTAGGTAATACCTAAGTACGAGGGGCGTCCAGTATGTAAGTTCCCTTGTTTTATAAAAAAAGAAAAAAAAGCGTTACACACAATACATCACGTTGAAATAATTTTATTGATATTGTACAATGCTTCTGTTACTTTTTTCCATAGCTGCCATGTTTTTCCAAGTATTTTTTAAACGTGACGCAAATGTTTCCAGACCACTATTGTACCAGCTCGGGTCCTGTCCTTGTAACCAGACGTTGGCTGTTGATGTGACTTCATCATCGATGTTGAAGTGTTTACCTCCAAGATGATCTTTGAGTTGCGGGGAACAAGTGAAAACCACTTGGGGCAAGAGCTGGAGAATAAGGAGGAGGTGCGAACACTCCACACTTGGATTCCGAGCTCCGTCTGGGTCATTCGAGCTGTGTGAGGGCGAGCAGTGTCATAACGGAATAGAGCTTTACAAGACGAAAGTCCAGGACGTTTTCTTTTGATGGCAGGTAGCAGATTCCTCATGACGAGCACAGGACACGACCTGATACAACACTGGTTTGGAAAAACTAGAGTCACGACACAAAAACGCTTGGAAAAACATGGCGATTATGCAGAAAAGTAACAAAAGCGTTGCGCGCTGTCAATAAAATTACTTCAAAATGATCAGTTGTGTGTAATTTGTTTTTACCAAATACGTAAACTTATTTATTGGTCGCCCCTCGTACATAAGTACAAGTAGATCTACTCTTAACCGATCTGCCAAATTTTAAAATTAAAGTTACTTCTGCAGTCACGGGAAACAGCTGAAAGGTGAACATAACATGTCAGTATTAAGATACATACACGAATAGTAGGCGCATACAGAAAAGCATGTGTCAAGCGAAACAAGTGATGACAAATGTGAGTGTTCTCGTTTAAAGTAAGTGATAACTACACCTATAACCACACATACATATAATCACAGTGGATAAGTAATTTGATAAGAATGAAATGACTAAATTAAAACAACACCTATAAAACATGAGTTTCGAAGAGAATAAAAAATTACAAGTATTGGCAATAGCAGCAGTCCACACACGCGAAACAAACTCAAGGAATCTGACAAGGGTGTGATACGATGCAAGTAATGCACAAATGTAAATAAAAGGAAAGAAACTTAGTAATAAGTGCATCGTGGTCTAGAATACATAGCAAGACTAACACAACTAAAGCCAACCAAAATGAAAAAAAAAAGAAACAGATTATAAGATGTTTGCGAAGAATCTCGCATTTTTAAGGACGGTCTCTTTATATTTGATCTTGCTATCGTATTTACATCACTTGCTTCGCTTGTCACATTTTTATGTGTACTATATGTACCCTTTGCGTATCTTAATATTTACATTTACGATTCCAGACTATGTTATACCCGTGTTTTAAAATGTTTTATGTGGTTAGGTGAGTCTCTTTAATTGCACCATGTCACTTAACGGTTACGATGCTACGTATCTGTACTTACGTATTTACATATCAACCACTTTTAATTTACATTTTTTCAGTTTTATTTTCTTATTCGGTTTTCATTCAAGACGTACTTCTGTCACATATGACCGTTCCACGCCGACGTTCCACAAACACATGATATCGAATCTGTGTACCTGTGTCGTTGCGCTCTCAGGCTCACTCTCTTTGTGTGTTTGCTTCACTTTGCCACCATTGTCATCAATCCACTATGTCTGCTATCCGAGATTTTGACTTTATTGTTTCTGTTGTTGTTGTTGTTGTTGTTGTGGTCTTCAGTCCTGAGACTGGTTTGATGCAGCTCTCCATGCTACTCTATCCTGTGCAAGCTTTTTCATCTCCCAGTACCTACTGCAACCTACATCCTTCTGGATCTGCTTAGTGTATTCATCTCTTGGTCTCCCTCTACGATTTTTACCCTCCGCGCTGCCCTCCAATACTAAATTGGTGATCCCTTGATGCCTCAGAACATGTCCTACCAACCGATCCCTTCTTCTGGTCAAGTTGTGCCACAAACGTCTCTTCTCCCCAATCCTATTCAATACTTCCTCATTAGTTATGTGATCTACCCATCTAATCTTCAGCATTCTTCTGTAGCACCACATTTCGAAAGCTTCTATTGTCTTATTGTCCAAACTATTTATCGTCCATGTTTCACTTCCATACATGGCTACACTCCATACGAATACTTTCAGAAATGACTTCCTGACACTTAAATCAATACTGGATGTTAACAAATTTCTCTTCTTCAGAAACGCTTTCCTTGCCATTGCCAGGCTACATTTTATATCCTCTCTACTTCGACCATCATCAGTTATTTTGCTCCCCAAATAGCAAAACTCCTTTACTACTTTAAGTGCCTCATTTCCTAATCTAATTCCCTCAGCATCACCCGACTTAATGAGACTACATTCCATTATCCTTGTTTTGCTTTTGTTGATGTTCATCTTATATCCTCCTTTCAAGACACTGTCCATTCCATTCAACTGCTCTTCCAGGTCCTTTGCTGTCTCTGACAGAATTACAATGTCATCGGCGAACCTCAAAAGTTTTTATTTCTTCTCCATGAATTTTAATACCTACTCCGAATTTTTCTTTTGTTTCCTTTACTGCTTGCTCAATATACAGATTGAACAACATCGGGGAGAGGCTACAACCCTGTCTTACTCCCTTCCCAACCACTGCTTCCCTTTCATGTCCCTCGACTCTTATAACTGCCATCTGGTTTCTGTACAAATTGTAAATAGCCTTTCGCTCCCTGTATTTTACCCCTGCCACCTTTAGAATTTGAAAGAGAGTATTCCAGTCAACATTGTCAAAAGCTTTCTCTAAGTCTACAAATGCTAGAAACGTAGGTTTGCCTTTCCTTAATCTTTCTTCTAAGATAAGTCGTAAGGTCAGTATTGCCTCACGTGTTCCAGTGTTTCTACGGAATCCAAACTGATCTTCCCCGAGGTTGGCTTCTACTAGTTTTTCCATTCGTCTGTAAAGAATTCGTGTTAGTATTTTGCAGCTGTGACTTATGAAGCTGATAGTTCGGTAATTTTCACATCTGTCAACACCTGCTTTCTTTGGGATTGGAATTATTATATTCTTCTTGAAGTCTGAGGGTATTTCGCCTGTTTCATACATCTTGCTCACCAGATGGTAGAGTTTTGTCAGGACTGGCTCTCCCACGGCCGTCAGTAGTTCCAATGGAACATTGTCTACTCCGGGGGCCTTGTTTCGACTCAGGTCTTTCAGTGCTCTGTCAAACTCTTCACGCAGTATCAAATCTCCCATTTCATCTTCATCTACATCCTCTTCCATTTCCATAATATTGTCCTCAAGTACATTGCCCTTGTATAGACCCTCTATATACTCCTTCCACCTTTCTGCTTTCCCTTCTTTGCTTAGAACTGGGTTTCCATCTAAGCTCTTGATATTCATACAAGTCGTTCTCTTATCTCCAAAGGTCTCTTTAATTTTCCTGTAGGCGGTATCTATCTTACCCCTAGTGAGATAGGCCTCTACATCCTTACATTTGTCCTCTAGCCATCCCTGCTTAGCCATTTTGCACTTCCTGTCGATCTCATTTTTGAGACGTTTGTATTCCTTTTTGCCTGTTTCACTTACTGCATTTTTATATTTTCTCCTTTCATCAATTAAATTCAATATTTCTTCTGTTACCCAAGGATTTCTACTAGCCCTCGTCTTTTTACCTACTTGATCCTCTGCTGCCTTCACTACTTCATCCCTCAAAGCTACCCATTCTTCTTCTACTGTATTTATTTCCCCCATTCCTGTCAATTGCTCCCTTATGCTCTCCCTGAATCTCTGTACAACCTCTGGTTCTTTTAGTTTATCCAGGTCCCATCTCCTTAAATTCCCACCTTTTTGCAGTTTCTTCAGTTTTAATCTACAGGTCATAACCAATAGATTGTGGTCAGAGTCGACATCTGCCCCTGGAAATGTCTTACAATTTAAAACCTGGTTCCTAAATCTCTGTCTTACCATTATATAATCTATCTGATACCTTTTAGTATCTCCAGGGTTCTTCCATGTATACAACCTTCTTTCATGATTCTTAAACCAAGTGTTAGTTATGATTATATTGTGCTCTGTGCAAAATTCTACCAGGCGGCTTCCTCTTTCATTTCTGTCCCCCAATCCATATTCACCTACTATGTTTCCTTCTCTCCCTCTTCCTACACTCGAATTCCAGTCACCCATGACTATTAAATTTTCGTCTCCCTTCACAATCTGAATAATTTCTTTTATTTCATCATACATGTCTTCAATTTCTTCGTCATCTGCAGAGTTAGTTGGCATATAAACTTGTACTACTGTAGTAGGTGTGGGCTTCGTATCTATCTTGGCCACAATAATGCGTTCACTATGCTGTTTGTAGTAGCTTACCCGCATTCCTATTTTCCTATTCATTATTAAACCTACTCCTGCATTACCCCTATTTGATTTTGTGTTTATAACCCTGTAGTCACCTGACCAGAAATCTTGTTCCTCCTGCCACCGAACTTCACTAATTCCCACTATATCTAACTTCAACCTATCCATTTCCCTTTTTAAATTTTCTAACCTACCTGCCCGATTAAGGGATCTGACATTCCACGCTCCGATCCGTAGAACGCCAGTTTTCTTTCTCCTGATAACGACATCCTCTTGAGTAGTCCCCGCCCGGAGATCCGAATGGGGGACTATTTTACCTCCGGAATATTTTACCCAAGAGGACGCCATCATCATGTAATCATACAGTAAAGCTGCATGCCCTCGGGAAAAATTACGGCTGTAGTTTCCCCTTGCTTTCAGCCGTTCGCAGTACCAGCACAGCAAGGCCGTTTTGGTTATTGTTACAAGGCCAGATCAGTCAATCATCCAGACTGTTGCCCTTGCAACTACTGAAAAGGCTGCTGCCCCTCTTCAGGAACCACACGTTTGTCTGGCCTCTCAACAGATACCCCTCCGTTGTGGTTGCACCTACGGTACGGCTATCTGTATCGCTGAGGCACGCAAGCCTCCCCACCAACGGCAAGGTCCATGGTTCATGGGGGGTTATTGTTTCTACTAGACGTTATTGTTACTACCATGTTAGCTATGTGCCACTATTATACCAACGTTCTCGCGTGTGCTCACGTGGTGTATCGGACACTAGGTAGATTTATATCACCACATGTAGGACTACTTGATTTTACGCTGCTGGGAAATATGTTCCAGCGTGTCACGACTATATGTTTTTGAATGGGCTCTAAATATCGCACGTACGTCGCTTAAGGTATTCGCTTTTAAATGTTTGTTAATTTGTTTAAACATTGATGTATTTCATTTGGTGACTGTTTTGCTTCCAGAGTGCTTGATAATCGTTATGCACCGAAATTGTCCTCGTAATAAATAATCTTTTAATACCTCTAGCGGAATGACTTCCTCCAGAAGCCAGACGTCATGAAAATTCTACATTTGAGACTGTTGATCGTACATGAAACGATTAAACCGTTAACCTTTTTCTGCGCTTGGTTGTAGTAAGTGATGTCATTATAACTGAAGATTTGACATATTTAAAAAAAAAAAAAAAAACAGCAATCTCATATTATTATGGTCGAATGGTTGAAATATTAGACTTAAAAGTCAGCTCAGAGAATTATTTGTATATGTAAGACAAATGAAATCAGAAAATTTAAGAAAGTTAATGATTTTGCTGAAGTCAAAAGACAGGAAACTCTGCAAGTCCTGTAAAACAGAAATGTAAATACAGGGATGAGTAAGCCATCGATCACAACAAATTTTACAAAGTCAAGGAAGAAGAAAAATTTTATAAGGAAGGATCACTTAAATAAAGTCCATGACAGTTCTAATATTTCCATAGAGTGGAAGAATGCATATAAAACTTACTAGCAATTAAAACTGCGTGCCGAACTGGGACTCGAACCCAGAATCTTTTACAAGTGCTGAGCTACCTTTTTCCCTCGGCCTGGCCTCTGAACCTTCTATCTTGCTTGTCAAAACATAATAATCCCCCTGCGAAATGGAAGAAAATAACTGTTGTTACTATTTAATTTGATGTGGCAGCTTCTTCATTTATTTATTTGTTTAAATTAAATTTCTTCTTAACTGTGAATTAAATGACAAGGAAAATTTTTCATTCCGTGTAACTGACAAGGAAAAATAATAATAAAGTCCTTTTGAATGTTGTACATTCCTTAATCCTTAGGATCCAAAGCAATAATTTTATGTGAAATCCTTTACGTCTGCCTTACTTATAAAAATTAAATGGTGCTTCTTTAGAAACGCAAAGAATTCTGATATTTTATCGAAATCCGATCGCTTGTCATCTGTAGAAACCGAAACTATTGCTTCTTTTTCAGGAAAATTAGAGAAATGAAATAAAATAAATTACTTCTCTTTCTTTTTAGAATATTTTCGTTTCACTAATTGTATCCGACTTTCGGATCATAAGGAACATTTAAAATAAAAGTAATGTAATCAGTAAAAGTTTAAAATTAATTACAAAGTAAAAGAAGAGGGTTCAGAAATCTGTGTGCTGGTATTAATATCTGCAGATGTAAGGATATCACGCACTTGCTTAGTTTGCAAAGTTATTTTGATAATTTCGTTCTTTGCAGTTCATGATGTAATGTTGTCAGTTTAAACTTCAGTTGGGCAAAACTGGGTGTTTCTGCTGTTATCACGTAGTGTACGAGTTGGCCGGTCTGGTTGTTTAACTAACTATTATATTTGGTCAGGTGTGACAATTTGTTCTATCTTGATATATTGCGATGCCGTCCGCAGTAGTGATGCAAGTTTTTGTTGAGTCCACCCCGAATTCCGCATGCGTGATAAGATGTGAACCGGTGTACAAGTGTATCCTCTTCATTGCACTTATGACACGCAATTCGGTACTTGCGCAAGATGGATAGAGTATAGCTTTGTGCCCACTTGAATCGTTTCATTGACGACGTTGTATTATTATGTCCTAACGTCTGACGTAAGCTGTTTATTGTGAATATTCTTCCACACCACAGCCGATCTGACATAAGGGAATTTAGCTTCTCTTCTGTTAGGATCTGAACGTTTCTTAATATGGTGGTACCATTTCTTAGCGTTGCACACTTTGCCTTCCTGGGTTACGTAGCTGTTCTCGACCGTACTGGTTCTGAGAAAGCTGATCTTTGAATGTATTTTGCAAATATTGAGGGGCGGTACTTGGCTTTGTGGCTGCACTCATTTTAGGAGTACACGTGTCAGGGTGACAGAGCAGAATTTTGATCTTTTAAGAAAATCGTGTACTAATAATACCTTGCATTTTGCGTCAATACCGGTTAATCCAATCCCACCTTCTTCAAAGGGTAATGTTAGTGTTCTCTATCGTACCTCAAAAATATTTCCACGCCATACGAAATATCCAGTCGCTGACTGGCTATTAGCGCTGATGCTGGTAAAATGGACGCCATGTAATATATTTTAGATTAGGTGAATCGTTTACTAGTTTTACTTTCTGGATCATATCAAGACTTCGCTTGGAATGTAGCTTTTTTCTGGCCCTAACATTGTTCAACATCGGTAGCCAGTTCGTAGTCTGCTTCCTTTGTAGGTCTGACACCAGCCCCAGACCTCGCATCTTTGTTCCTGCGGGTAACCATTGTTATTCTCTGAGCAGCAAACCTTTCTCTGAGTTAATGTTCTTGGATCTGTAACAGTTGATCATAGCTCCTGTCACTGCACAGAAAGTGTCCAGTAATTGCTTTGGTTATGTGCCGACACAAATATGCTCAGATCATCTGAAAATGCTTGACTTATGATTTTCTTTCCTAAGAAGATCGAGCTTGCGAGTGAGCTAAGTTTCCTTGGGGGAGGTTCGACCGCAGTTGCATTTAGGACAATCAATAGGGGGTAAGCCTGATAGACTGACCTCTTTATATCGAATGCCGCAGTTAACTGCCCGCTGACCGTGATATTGGACTGAGGTCTTTGCGAAATAACTCTGACAAACTGGGAGAATTTGTTGTAGATACCGAATTTCCGCAATGTGTTTCGTGAAGAAAAAAACCCATCAGGGATCCGATCGAAAGCTCTTGAAAAATCAGTTGATATTATGGAGCCCTTTGTTTTACAGATCTCCGTGATTGCTGTTATGTCACGCTAGTCACTCAGAGTGTCGTCACACTGCATGCAGGGACCGCACAGGTTTGATAATCTTCTATCATGTTTTTCATTACGTCCCTTAATGTTGAGTTTACGGCTCGAGCTAGCATTTTGTGGTCGGCTTTCATCAAGGATATCGGCTTAAGGAATTCAATGTTTGTTGGCGAGTAGTTCTTGGGTACCAATACGATGAGCCCCTCGAGAAAGCTTGTAGGAAGCTGTTGAACATTTCAAGCGTCACTGAATACGTTAATTAGCTCTTCTTTCAATATATCTCAATAAGTGAGGTAAAATATAGCTGGTATTCCATTTACTCCTGGCGACTTTTTTCGGAGTTCTCATGTATTTCCTCCTCTGTGAATTCTTTGCTGAGGGAATTGTTGTCTGCTTTTATCAGCGCGTCATCGATATCATTCAGAAAAATGAATTACAGATTCTCGTCTGCGTCTACTGCTACATACAACTCACGGGAGCGTGCAGCACACCGCTTTTGATATGTCTGCCGCCGCACTGTCTCGTTTCGTGTCTTGAGTTTCTCGAATATTTTATATTTTACCCGTTTCGATATTCAAATTAGGTGGTAGATAGACGCGTTCTTCTATTGGATACTATTGTTAGGTCTCTTCCTCAATTTCAGACTCTCTAGTTTTCTCCTCTGCATTGAACTGTGAAATATTAGTGGTTATATAGAATTTCGTATGGTGGCATACTTCTCGGAGACACATGAAATAAAATTCCCCTATACTTTCCTTTGAGGTTCGCCGATGACATTGTAATTCTGTCAGAGACAGCAAAGGACTTGGAAGAGCAGTTGAACGGAATGGACAGTGTCTTGAAAGGAGCGTATGAGATGAACATCAACAAAAGCAAAACGAGAATAATGTAATGTAGTCGAATTAAGTCGGGTGATGCTGAGGGAATTAGATTAGGAAATGAGACACTTAAAGTAGTAAAGCAGTTTTGTTATTTGTGGAGCAAAATAACTGATGATGGTCAAAGTAGAGAGGATATAAAATGTAGACTGGCAATGGCAAGGAAAGCGTTTCTGAAGAAGAGAAATTTGTTAACATAGAGTATAGATTTAAGTGTCAGGAAGTCGTTTCTGAAAGTATCTGTATGGAGTGTAGCCATGTATGGAAGTGAAACATGGACGATAAATAGTTTGGACAATAAGACAATAGAAGCTTTCGAAATGTGGTGCTACAGAAGAATGCTGAAGATTAGATGGGTAGATCACATAACTAATGAGAAGGTGTTGAATAGGATTGGGGAGAAGTTTGTGGCACAACTTGACTAGAAGAAGGGATCGGTTGGTAGGGCATGTTCTGAGACATCGAGGGATCACCAATTTAGTATTGGAGGGCAGCGTGGAGGGTAAAAATCGAAGAGGGAGACCAAGAGATGAATACACTAAGCAGATTCAGAAGGATGTAGGCTGCAGTAGGTACTGGGAGATGAAGAAGCTTGCACAGGATAGAGTAGCAGGGAGAGCTGCATCAAACCAGTCTCAGGACTGAAGACCACAACAAAACATACCTTTCTGCCAGTCGCTTATGTTGTAACCACATTGTCTAAGGAATCTCCGTGGTTTGGATTTCACATGCTCCACCAACAAACTTAATCTGCTGGGGTATACTACTGACGCAGACCTTCCATGTTTCCGCCACCATAATTTTTAATTCCTCTTCTCTCAGTAATGTTACATTGTTTCTTGAGTTCACATTAGCATAACCACAGGCGAGACAAGGCAGAGGTGGTGACGTAGTATAACAACTCCAGCATTTCCGTCAATGTTAGGAAAATATTTTAAAAATTATTTCTTTCATAATAATTTTTAATTAGCAATATTTGAAATATTTAAGTAAAAATTTTAATTCAAAGGATGTAAAATTACTAAGAGCAGAAAGTTATAAGAGAATGAAACCGTACTATCGTACTTTGTTTTTGCCCTATATGTCCACGTAACAATCATTGTTAGCTCATTACTACAACAGATTAGTATTTCGATTACTATTCCGATTCCTGTTCCGAACCTTGTCCTTGTTCCGATGCTAATAACTGCGTGTTTTGTAAAGTACTGAAAATATACCAAGTTATTTTAAGAAGTGTACTGACCATTTTATAAAAGTATTACCTGCGTGAAGTCGGCGTAATTTTCATCATCCGAAGATACAGTTTCAGAGATTAAATAGAAAGAAAGGTAGTTTCTACACTGGTTTGCTGATATTTGGCATTAAATGGAATTATCAAGTGAAAAGTAAAACTGCATTTTAGTACGAATATTTGCAGAAGTTAACAGTACCGATATCGAATTTCAAGTGTTAGTATAAAATTTCAGTACTGAAGGCTACTGGAATCTATGGTGGACATAAACTGTGAGCTAGCTGGAACCTTTTAATAACTTGTTAATGAATATTTATTGGCCTATCTAAAGAACGAAAAAATAGAAAAGACAAGAAACTTTGCAGTCTCATGATCAAAAATCAGAATCATAGTAAACGCAGATAATTACGTCGATGCAACCAGTTCTGTACCGTGTGTAAAAACAGTTCACTGGCATCGCACGCAGTGACTATAAACTATTTACATTAAATGTAAACGAGCTGTGCCTTCTTGATGCAGGGTATTGGTTCTTAATCTGTGTTCTTACAAGTGACCAGATTATGATAACTGAAATGTAGCCTCGCCGCTGTGTTATTCAAATAAAACAAAATAAGAGCTACATACGATTTACGTCGACATCTGCACACACGATGACGCCACAGCCCAAGGCAAGATCACAACAATCCAACACCTTCTTCAAATGGCGCCCAACGTGGGGACCGACAAGGAAAATAATTGGGTAAACATTGTTTGAAATATTCGGTTAGTGAAGGTGACATTATTATTGTGAAAATCGTGATACCGATTGGAGACTGATTTAATCTTTGTAACTAATGCGAATTGTGTTTTCTGTTTCATGTCCTGTGTTTATGGACAACTGTAACCGAACAACCCGCTTATCATCGTCTCATAAGGCTCAAAATTGTTGACAGCTGAATATCTGGTCTGATGCGTCCTGCTAATAATAACGCTTGTATTCGTGGGTTCTTGCCATATAAACTTTGATATTTCGCGCTGAACATTTCGTTGTGTTTCTAAGCGTGAAGCTTTAGAAAAATGTTTTCTCAATTGCTTCTTTAACTAATTTTGTGCAGTTTTAGCTAAGAAACCAAAACAAAATCTGCACAACTTTTCTAGTTAGTGGTAGCAACATCCTTTCGTCGTGTGATTTTTTGAACAGGTCGAGTGCGTTTGAACTGGAATATTTCTAGTATTTGTGTTTCAAAGAAGTTAGATTTTTCTTGAGAAATTAATTCGGGTGAAATGGTAAAGAAAATTCGCAAAGGAAAAATGGAGTATGCGGATTTTGTAGAATATGGGTCTCGCGACAATTTAAATAAAATAGATAAAAAAATCAGGTAGGGTAGGCTGAGGGAGGTCAAGCCGACGTAGAAGATCACATTAGATCGAGGTTGATGATTCGTCTGGTCACGTCTTGTCAGTTTTATCTGGATATACACAAAAAACATCCGAAAACATAGGAGCCTCAAGTGTCTAGACTAGATTCCGGGATCCCTTTTCCGATTTTATGATGAAATTGGAGCAGAGGGACCGGAGAGAAATATGAAATTTGGGGCTGTCGAAGCTGAACGCGGACTTAAACAAGATGAAAATTTTGCTGCTCTTGCCGAGAAAAATAGGGAGCTGTTTAAAGCTCTAGAGGCTGAGCGAGATACAAAACAAGCCACTCTAAAAGCCTTGCCCGAAAATAAACAAGAAGAAAGAGATAGAAGGATCTTAACTGACCTACAATAGATTAGGCCCGAATTAAATAAAAAGTAGTTGCCAATTAATTTTTCTCAGTTACTGATCTTGTAATTTGTATGCCGGCCGCTGTGGCCGAGCCGTTATAGGCGCTTCAGTCTGGAACCGCGAGACCGCTACGGTCACAGGTTCGAATCCTGCCTCGGGCATGGATGTGTGTGATGTCCTTAGGTTGGTTAGGTTTAAGTAGTTATAAGTCTAGGGGACTGATGACCTCAGAAGTTAAGTCCCATAGTGCTCAGAGCCATTTGTAATTGGTGTGGATTTTGGATTGAGATTAGGCTTCTCCTCTCTTTCCCTATATTTCTGCTAGGTTCCACTTGACCTCACAATTCGCAGCTTCTTTACTTTCTTTCCTCCCTTACAATTGTCCGCAGAAATTCATATTCGGCATGGGGGATCGTTTCTGAGTCAAACATTCTTATATCTTCAATCTCGCCTTCACCTGCGTCCCTGAAAGATGTTGTTGTGGACGCTTTGTTTACACCCGGTTGCCCCTCCGTTATTGTTAACAGAAATTTTTTCAATCGAAATTTGACTGACCTTTTTTTTGTAGCAGCAGACACAATTGTGTCCCTTTATTGATTGTTCTATTGTTTCTGATGGTGAATCCGCGGATGCTTCCACTGAATGTATCATCGATTTGGTTTCAAGATATGAGTCCAGAGCAGCGTCCATCACGTCACCATGAACATCCTCCAGCATGGAAATTTCTGAGTTGGTTGTTATAAACTGTCCGTTACCGTGACTGCAAAGTCTCTTTGGGGGTCGCATTGTTTATCATTTGTTGCCTCGACGCTGCTAGTATCAGCTGTTCTATCATTTTAAGCTATACTACTGGCATGGACGCGACTGTCAGGTAATGGGTCAATATTCCCCGTTCCTAAACCATCCTCTTTCCACGTTCGCCTAAAGACGGAGATAAACGTTCGTCTGAAACATTTGGAAGATCGCTATTGTGTTCAGGCTTTTTGTCTACAGTCTCAGGACCATTAACAACAAGTGAATTACTTTCAGCTGGTGTGGCAGTTTGCTACTGGTTCACTGCTTATTTCTACTACGGCGTCGCAGAATAAAGATTTACTTTTGGTTAAGTTGAGTTTAAAACAAAAGTTTCGTCGAGGACAATCTTGTTCAACGTGATGTGTTTCATAACACACGAAGCATGCTGGTAGTTGCCCCATGTATGTAATACAGCGTGATAGCCGTTGATACTCAGTAAAGACGGGATCGGCTTTTTAAATTTCGTTGATAAATCTTATTGTATTTGGGATAAAAGGATAAAATTCTGTCTAGATCTTGTTCCGAATTGCACCAAAGTTTTTATAAGGCTGAAAATGGGTTTTATTACTTCGTTTGGATCCACCACGGGCTCTTAAAGACACTCACATTTGTAAATATGCTTTGACTGGATTGACGGTAAACATATCGACTGAACCTTTTACCAATTTTAACTCAACGTGAGCAGTGCAAACACGGATTACGCCCTTGTACTCTAAGTTGGAGAGAATCTTGAAATAGTAGATCGATTCATTAAACATTAATTTTCGTATTGTCTACTTGATCTCTTGTTGCTTTCATCAAGTTGGTTAGCCACCTCTGGATTTCGAGAGTTGTTGGCTGCTCGTTGTCCTTTGTGCATACCACTTTACGGGTAACGCAGGTGTGTAACAGACGCTACGCGAAACGGCATCAATAGCACGTGACTTGTAAACACTGGCTGCAGTGCACACAAGTAAACACGCGTGACCGACCGCTACGACCGCTGGAGCGGAACTGGAGTAGTACTCTGCCCTGCGAGTTTCGCAGGAGAACTTCTGTGAAGTTTGGAAGGTAGGAGATGAAGTACTTGCGGAAGTAAAGCTCTGAGAAGCCATGCTTAGGTAGCTCACTTGGTAGAGAACTTGCCCGCGAAAGGCTACGATTCCAGATTCGAGTCTATGTCAGGCATACGGTTTTAATTCTCCAGAAAGTTTCATATCAGCGCACACTCCGATGCAGAGTGAAACTTTATACTACAAGGAAATAGTCTGCTGATGAAAAAAATTGTTTCTACCAAAATGAACATACAGATTCTAATAATATTCGAAAGACTTTGTGGTATTGTTCCTGTTGTGGTCTTCAGTCGGAGCTGTCCCCGTTAATCCGCGTAAGCGTCTTCGTCACTGAATAATTACCACAACCTATACATCCATTTGAACCTGCTTACTGTATTGAAGTCTTAGCCTCTCTCTCTCTCTCTCTCTCTCTCTGCTTTCTCTCGCTCCACTCCCCGCCAAAGTTCCTTCCATTACCAAATTAACAATTCTTTGATGCCTCAGTGTGTGACCTAGCAACCGTCTGTTCTTTTAGTAAAGTTGTGCTATAAACGTTTTCCTGAATTAGATTTGGTACACTCGCATTCTTTATTCAAATGTTCAAATGTGTGTGAATTTCTAAGGGACCAAACTGCTTAGATCATCGGTCCCTAGACTTACACACTACTTAAACTAACTTATGCTAAGAACAACACACACACCCATGCCCGAGGGAGGACTCGAACCTCCGACGGGAGGGGCCGCGCAGTCCGTGACATAACGCCTCAAACCACACGGGGACTCAGCGCGGCCATTCTTTATTCGATCTACCCACCTAATCTTGAGCATTCTTCTATTCTACCACATTTTAAAAGTTTTTTATTTCTTCTTACCGTCGTACTGCGCACTAGTCACACAGTAACTCCTTAAAATCTGCGCCTGCCATCCGAGAACAAGTAATGGGGTCCCTGGACCAGGGAATTATCAGCCCATGTGGAGGCTGCCGTGAACGCCACAATACAAATGACCGCGCTTGGAGTCGCTCCGTGACAGAAAAGCATGGACTGCTGATGAATGGAGTCGCATTGTGTACAGCGATGAACCGCGGTTCTATAGTTCCCCAGATGATCTTCAAAGGCTAAAGAAGTTATCAGCAGTGTTATTCGTGGCGATATAATGTGGGGAACCAACGGATATGACATGAGATCGCGGCTGGTAGTAATTGAGGGAAATCGGGAGGCATAACGCTAGGTTATGAATATCATGAGTCCTCATGTGTTACCTCTCATGCGACAGTAAAGTGGTGCTATTTTTCAACAGGATAATGCTCTTGCAGACGTGACACGTGTCCATGTGGGCTGCCTGCGTGATGCTGAGGTACTCCCATGGTTAGCAAGATTCTCAGGTTTGTCCTCGATAGAATTTATGTGGGACCAGTCGGACGTCATCGACGTTCTAGTACCAGTATCAGGATACAACTAACCAGATGCAGAAGAGAACACAATGGCTTCATGAAATCCTTCCCACCCAGTTCAGTGCAAGCATTCAGGTCAGAAGGTGTGCCATGTCATGTAGATGAGTAGACTCATATTGCCAAGCTAGTTATAAATCTGAGTCGATGTCGTAATCACTACAATAACCTTACATATGCTGTCTACCAGCGAAGTTTCATTTCATTTCCTCCTCCTCTTCTGGTACTTCACTTTTTATGTCGGGCAATGTATAACGTGTTCTTCGTATCTCCACATCAACTATAGAGTTTTTTTTCATGATACTAGATGCGATTTCTTTCCGATTAATAGTTCAAGGTATTGTGATTGTGGCTCCAAATTACTCATGATACATGCAGCTTATGCATGTACAACGAAGTAGTTAACGCAAAAATGGCTATTTTTATCGGAAAAGGTAGGAAACGCACGCCGTAGAAAAATCTCTGTAGTTGCAGAGGGGACCACGACAAGAAGCGCGGAGAAAAGCCAGTAAACTGAACGTTCTTGTCGTCGCAAAATCCACCCTACCATCCTTTCTCAGGTGGAGATTACGACACACAATCACGAATATAAACTTGCCGGCTAAATATTAGTAACTCCTATAAAAAGGCATTGCTGGGCAGATAGGGATTTTGGGATAATTAGGTGGAAGCTCAAGAAGGAGGAAAGATATTATGCAGCAGAAATCATGAAACATTCCTAAACCATTCCTAAACCAAGTTTTCCATTGTTCAAATGAAGGTGGATTCTTTAATCGACTAGAGTTCCTGGTGGGCTACTCTCTATAAACGAACCTGCCTAAGCATTGCAGGTAAAGACCTGCTAGGGTTTCTCACTATTTCAAAATACCATGAAATGATCTTTTCAGCTTAAAATCGGTGTACTGTTGAGTGCAACATGAACACTGCTGACTTGACAGTGGACAGTTTAGGCTTATGAAAGCCTCAGAACCTTCAGAACTGTCCTCAAAGAAAGCCTACATATCCATACTGTCTGTAAATAACAACAAACTGGATCATATCAAGAAATCTTTGGTGTGCATCCCTGGGGACAAGATGCAGTTTTGGAATTAAATCGCATCATAGCAAACAACAACGGCATCTCGTGATGTGGATGAAGATAACCGAGTAATGTAAAACTGTTTATTACAATAAAGGACGTTTATGAGCACATTTCTATCTTGAAACAACTAACTTAGCCCCAAAATTAATATCAAATCCAGTATTCTGCAGAAAGGGAAGCCAACAATGTTGTTCCTACCTCCACTATTACATCATATTTGGCTTTTACTTGTATATAATAACCAAGAAATATATGTCAGGAGTTTTTAACTGCGTTATACCAGTTTTATTCAGTGAAACGGAGAAAATCATTTACTTTCTATGAAACGGATAGATTGCTACTCACACATTGAGTTCCAGACAGGCACAACAAGAAGGCTGTTGCATACTGAGCCTTCTTCGGAAAAGAAAGGAAAACACTCACACACATACACATACACATTCACATGAACAGGCACACGCCAGGCAGGATGGATCCGTAACAGCTGTGTGTGCGTGTTTTCCCTTCTTTTCTGAAGAAGGCATTGGCCAAAATCTTGGTGTGTGACAGGTTTTTTCATTGTGCCTGTCTGCAACTCAACGGGTTATCTTTACGCTCAGTAGGAACCTATCCTTTTCATAATTATTATTTTTATTCCATTGTGAATTTTTCATTACACACCGTGTGGTTGTTTGCGGAGTACTGATGAAGATGTAATACACTGCTTAGTTCTGATCTGAAAAAGTCTCGTACTAAATTGCATTCGTAACGTGATTTGCATCCACTACTTCACACGGCACTCGATATTTCTAAAAGCAACAAACCTCAGTGGTTTACAACTTGTGTGACAAATCAAACAAAAACTGAAAGGAGGAAACGAAGCCACACATGAAGTATAAATGTGGCATTGTTGCGGTATTTTGAATCGTGCATGCGGAGGCGTCGTAGCTCTGTAGTGGAAAACAAGGCGTGCCAGTCTGAGGTGAGTTTCGCCTGCCAATACTCGGTGTCAGTTACATTTTTCTCGATGTGTATTGTGAGGAGCATTTGTCTGCTACGGCGAAGACGTAATACGGGAGGCGCGAGGCGGCAGCAGCAGCGAAAGAAACGCCAGCCCGGTGAAAAAGTGACCGGAGCCGGCGGAGGGGGGCCAGAACACCGCAGACCGTCGCGGGCGGATGCTGCCCCTGGGAGCCGCCGGCCGGCAACCTGCGGCACACTCCTCTCACCGAGTCCCCGCCGCGTAAATGATGGGGTCCTAACGCACCAAAGGCTGCGTGGGAGGCGGACTGCGAAAGCAGCCCTAGTGCGCCGTTTTATTTTCTCCTCGCTGGCGGGGTCGAGAGAGACGCGGTTACGCTACCTCGCAAAAATATTTTCCTTCGTGTCGTCCCCATTTGCTCCGGCGTTCCTTTTTCCCGCCTCTCGCTGAGATTGTCAGCAACCTGCATTACTGAGGCGCCATCTAGATAACGCGAGACAGTCGTCTCGCGGATTTAAATAAAATAGTGCGGGCGAAATGTCTGTCGCGAACGCGCTCCACGGATTAAAGCGGCGAATTTTTGCTCCGTGAAAAATTCACTAGACGAGAGGCTAACAATCGTCTATCTACATCGGTCAGAAAAGAGCAGAGAGATAAAAACCGAAGGTAGATAAAAGGAGAAATAAGCAAGAATAACTGACAGAAACTACTCTTGCACCACAAAATTTTACAGAATTATAAGAGTGAACTATAGATGGGGAAATGGGAAGTGTAGGGCAGTTAGTTAGTTTCATGCTTCATGGATCATTTGCACAATAAATCGTAATGATGTGGAGCGACCCGTTTTATGTTTCATATCACAAATTAATTTATTAATATCGCTAAATACCGAAAATTTATAAGTTTTATTGCAGTGCAGTTCGAGATGTGAGTTAGTAATCTCTAACCACCAACCTTTACACATTTCAATAATAAAAATTCTTTTACGGAACAAAAAGACATGTCAAGGAGAAAATTTTTCAGTTTGTTTTCAGATTTTACTCTTCTGTCTGTCAGTGGATTTTTATCACTGGGTAAGTTACCAAAAATTTAAGTTGCAGTCTTGTGCACCACCTTTTTGTGCTACAGTCAACCTTAAAGTGCAGTTATGAATGTCATCTCTCCTTCTGGTAATGTAATTACGTATATTACAGTTACTTTTGAACTTAAATGTATTATTTACAGCAAATTTCATGAGGAAATAAATAAATTGTGAAGCAGTAGTCAGAATGCCCGAACCCTTAATCAGCTGTCAACAATGTCATCGTGGCTGTGTACCACATGCTCTCCTTAACGCACGTTTTTGAACAATAAAGAATACAGGCTTGTCACATGAGTGCTAGAAAGTCACGAAATGTTTGTATACGCGTCGTACAGACTACGATAAAATGTTTGTTGAAAGGTTTGTGATGTTTCGTACATTAATTAATCGATTGACGTAGACAAACGAAGAGTTTTATAATTCAGATAAAAACTGAAATTGTTATTTAGCGCACATGCTTGATCATAGGTGCATAAGTAATTTTTTGTGTATCAAATGCTATTAAGATTAGCATAAGAAACAGTGAAAACTTTTTTGAACGATGTACACTCCTGGAAATGGAAAAAAGAACACATTGACACCGGTGTGTCAGACCCACCATACTTGCTCCTGACACTGCGAGAGGGCTGTACAAGCAATGATCACACGCACGGCACAGCGGACACACCAGGAACCGCGGTGTTGGCCGTCGAATGGCGCTAGCTGCGCAGCATTTGTGCACCGCCGCCGTCAGTGTCAGCCAGTTTGTCGTGGCATACGGAGCTCCATCGCAGTCTTTAACACTGGTAGCATGCCGCGACAGCGTGGACGTGAACCGTATGTGCAGTTGACTGACTTTGAGCGAGGGCGTATAGTGGGCATGCGGGAGGCCGGGTGGACGTACCGCCGAATTGCTCAACACGTGGGGCGTAAGGTCTCCACAGTACATCGATGTTGTCGCCAGTGGTCGGCGGAAGGTGCACGTGCCCGTCGACCTGGGACCGGACCGCAGCGACGCACGCATGCACGCCAAGACCGTAGGATCCTACGCAGTGCCGTAGGGGACCGCAAATTAGGGACACTGTTGCTCCTGGGGTATCCATGAAGCTGGGCTACGGTCCCGCACACCGTTAGGCCGTCTTCCGCTCACGCCCCAACATCGTGCAGCCCGCCTCCAGTGGCGTCGCGACAGGCGTGAATGGAGGGACGAATGGAGACGTGTCGTCTTCAGCGATGAGAGTCGCTTCTGCCTTGGTGCCAATGATGGTCGTATGCGTGTTTGGCGCCGTGCAGGTGAGCGCCACAATCAGGACTGCATACGACCGAGGCACACAGGGCCAACACCCGGCATCATGGTGTGGGGAGCGATCTCCTACACTGGCCGTACACCACTGGTGATCGTCGAGGGGACACTGAATAGTGCACGGTACATCTAAACCGTCATCGAACCCATCGTTCTACCATTCCTAGACCGGCAAGGGAACTTGCTGTTCCAACAGGATAATGCACGTCCGCATGTATCCCGTGGCACCCAACGTGCTCTAGAAGGTGTAAGTCAACTACCCTGGCCAGCAAGATCTCCGGATCTGTCCCCCATTGAGCATGTTTGGGACTGGATGAAGCGTCGTCTCACGCGGTCTGCACGTCCAGCACGAACGCTGGTCCAACTGAGGCGCCAGGTGGAAATGGCATGGCAAGCCGTTCCACAGGACTACATCCAGCATCTCTACGATCGTCTCCATGGGAGAATAGCAGCCTGCATTGCTGCGAAAGGTGGATATACACTGTACTAGTGCCGACATTGTGCATGCTCTGTTGCCTGTGTCTATGTGCCTGTGGTTCTGTCAGTGTGATCATGTGATGTATCTGACCCCAGGAATGTGTCAATAAAGTTTTCCCTTCCTGGGACAATGAATTCACGGTGTTCTTATTTCAATTTCCAGGAGTGTATTATTCAAGTTACAAATAAAAGGTATTAAAAGTAAGACTACATCGTATTTTAGAAATATTTCACAAAGTACCCGGGCGTAGGTATTGACAAGAGCTCCGCTTTAATTGCTCTCATAGATTAATGTGACTGCAGTTGCCAACTCGTAATTTACGTTTAGTGAATTACGAGCGTTATACACTCCTACGAGCAGAGGATCCCAGTAACAATGATCGAAAATGAGCATTAAATGGAGATAAACTGTTGATCTGTTAACGATTACCTCAGCGTGCGACACCAAATGTTGACTCCGAATCAGGGAGACTGTTGCGACGCCCTAAGCTCTCTTTCCTGTCCCATCGCCTGCAATGGGCTTTACTATATGCGTGCCGATTTTTTAAAATTTATTGGCTTCGCATCTGACGGCCGCACATGTGTCGAATTACCCTTATACTGTTTCTTTTAACTTCCTATAACTACACTGAAACGCTAAAGAAACTAGTATAGGCATGCGTATGCAAATACAGATATATGTAAACAAGCAGAATACGGTGCTGTGGTCGGCAACGCCTATATAAGACAACAAGTCTCTGGTGCAGTTGTTAGATCTGTTACCGCTGCGACAATGGCAGGTTATCAAGATTTAAGTGAGTCTGAACGTGATGTAAATATAGTCGGCGCTCGAGCGATGGGACACAGCATCTCCGCGGTAGCGATGAAGTGTGGACATTCCCGTACGACCATTTCACGAGTGTACCGTGAATATCAAATCACCGACATCGCTGCGGCCGGGAAAAGATACTGCAAGGGACCAACGGCGACTGAAGAGAATCGTTCAACGTGACAGGAGTGCAACCCTTCCGCAGATTGCGCGCTTTTCAGTGCTGGGCCATCAACAAGTGTCAGCATGCGAACTATTCAACGAAACGTCATCGATATGGGCTTCTGGAGCCGAAGGCCCACTCGTCTACCCTTGATGACTGCACGGCACACATTTTTACGCCTCATCTGGACCGGTCAACACTGACATTGGACTGCCGATGACTGGAAAGATGTGGCCTGGTCGGACGAGTCTCGTTTCAAACTGTTTCGAGTGGGTGGACGTGTACGGGTGTGGAGACAACCTCATGAATCCATGGACCCTGCATGTCAGCAGGAGACTCAAGCTCGTGGAGGCTCTGTAATGGTGTGGGGCGTGTGCAGTTCGAGTGGTAAGGGACCCCTGGTATGTCTAGATACGACTCTGACAGGTGACACGTACGTAAGCATCCTGTCTGATAACTTGCATCCATTCATGACCATTGTGCTTTCCAACGGACTTGGGCAATTCCAGCAGGACAAAGTGACAACCCACACGTCCAGAATTGCTACAGAGTGGCTCCAGGAAAACTCTTCTGAGTTTAAACTCTTCCGCTCTCCACCAGACTTCCCAGACATGAACACTATTGAGCATATCTGGGATGCCTCGCAACGTGCAGTTAAGAAAAGATCTCCACCTCGTCTTATTCTTACAGATTTATGGAGAGCCCTGCATGGTTCATGGTGTCAGTTTCCTCCAGCACTACTTCAGACATTAGTCGAGTCCGTGCACGTCATGTTGCGGTACTTCTGCATGCTCACGGGGGCCCTACACCATATTAGGCAGGTGTACCAGTTTCTTTGGCTATTCAGGGTAGATTAAATTGCAGGCAGGATAGTAGCTTGCGAAACTGAGGCGGTAGGGAGGTTTTTGGAGAGTGGTAATGTATTGAGATAACAAAATTATATGTTCTTAAACAGTAGTTTACTATCAAAAACGATCGAGCACTTTACAATTAGTAAAATACACAATTTAACAACGGGCGAACTGATGACTAGTAAATAAGGCAATAAAAAAGTAAGGCTCACCGCATCAGTAAATACAATTTTTAAAATGCATGGGTGCAAAAAAATGGCTCTGAGCACTATGGGACTTAACATCTGTGGTCATCAGTCCCCTAGAACTTAGAACTACTTAAACCTAACTAACCTAAGGACATCACACACATCCATGCCCGAGGCAGGATTCGAACCTGCGACCGTAGTAGCCGCGCGGTTCCGGACTGCGCGCCTAGAACCGCTAGATCACCGCGGCCGGCTGCATGGGTGCAAGGTGATTAAAAAAAATGGTCGCTGCACGTTGGTGACCCAAAATAATTTGAAGTACTAAGTAGCTGCATCAGGAATAATTAACTGCCATACCGCTTTGCTAGCCTTTGATTGTGGCACCATACACGATCATTAACCCAGCTCCAGGGAGGTAGGGTCCCGTTCCCTATTCCTCCACTGGGGTAATTCTTGTCTGGCGTATCCACGTCGCGGGGGTGGGCATCCTACACTTCAGTGGGCTGGAGTGATAGGATGGCTGAGTTCAGGCAGGGACCAAACCCCGTGGGGTATAACACGGAACCCGTGCCCAGCGTTACGCATGAAGACTTTAATGGCAGCGACGGTGGAGAAGGAAGACTTCGGAACGGCGTAGCTGGCAGATGAGGCAACCCTCCTTTCTGGGGATTAAATGAGAAGGGAACCACTGCATTGTGGTGGAGGAGAAACTCCAAAGGCTAAGGGAGACAGCCCCCAACAGAAAATCCTTTCTTGCGTTAGGCCTAGCAAGCCAGTAGGAAAGTCATCATATATTGCTTTCAAGAAACAGACGAGCCTCGCAACGAAACACTCAGGATTTGACTCCACTGCTTCTTCAAGTACTGGTGCGAATGATGGGAGACCTGATGATATTCATCAGTAAAAGAACATGAAACCAAATGGACTAAAAAATAACCTAAATATTGGCACCCTTAATATATTAATCCTCAACGGAAAAATGGAAGAAATGACACATGTACTAACACAGAGAAAGTTAGATATTTTGGGATTAAGCGAAACAAAGTGGAAGGGGAAAGGTGAGAGTTTGAGAGGAGGAGGAAAACTGTACTGGATTGGGAATAACAGGTTTGGAAGAAATGGTGTGGCAGTGATGGTGAATAAGAATATACAAAGCTGTATTGAAAGTGTGAGATATACAGGGTGGTCATTGAGCGTGACCGGGCCAAATATTTCATGAAATAAGCATCAAACGAAAAAACTACAAAGAACGAAACTTGTCTAGCTTAAAGGGGGAAACCAGATGGCGCTATGGTTGGCCCGCTAGATGGCGCTGCCATAGGTCAAACGGATATCAATTGCGTTTTTTGAAATAGGAACCCCCATTTTTTATTACATATTCGTGTAGTACGTAAAGAAATATGAATGTTTCAGTTGGGCCACTTTTTTTGCTTTGTGATAGATGGCGCTGTAATAGTCACAAACACATGGCTCACAATTTTAGAGAAACAGTTGGTAACAGGTAGGTTTTTTAAATTAGAATACAGAACGTAGGTACGTTTGAACATTTTATTTCCGTTGTTCCAATGTGATACATGTACTTTTGTGAACTTATCATTTCTGAGAACGCATACTGTTACAGCGTGATTACCTGTAATTACCACATTAATGCAATAAATGTTCAAAATGAGGTCCGTCAACCTCAATGCATTTGGCAATACGTGTAACGACATTCCTCTCAACATCGAGTAGTTCGCCTTCCGTAATGTTCGCACATGCACTGACAATGCGCTGACGCATGTTGTCAGGCGTTGTCGGTGGATCACGATAGCAAATATCCTTCAACTTTCCCCACAGAAAGAAATCCGAGGACGCCAGATCCAGTGAACGTGCGGGCCATGGTATGGTGCTTCGACGACCAACCCACCTGTCATGAAATATGCTATTCAATACCGCTTCAACCGCACGCGAGCTATGTGCCGGACATCCGTCATGTTGGAAGTACATCCCCATTCTGTCAAGCAGTGAAACATATTGTAGTAACATCGGTAGAACATTACGTAGGAAATCAGCATACATTGCACCATTTAGATTGCCATCGATAAAATGGGGGCCAATTGTCCTTCCTCCCATGCCGGTTTACGTTACCGCTGTTGGTGAATGACGCTTCGTCGCTGAATAGAACGCGATAAAAAAATCTGTCATCGTCACGTAATTTTTCTTGTGCCCAGTGGCAGATCTGTACACGACGTTCAAAGTCGTCGCCATGCAATTCCTGGTGCATAGAAATATGGGACGGGTGCAGTCGATGTTGATGTAGCATTCTCAACACCGAGGTTTTTGAGATTCTCGATTCTTGCGCAATTTGTCTGCTACTGAGGTGCGGATTAGCCACGACAGCAGCTAAAACACCTACTTGGGCAACATCATTCGTTGCAGGTCGTGGTTGATGTTTCACATGTGGCTAAACACTTCCTGTTTCCTTAAATAACGAACTGTCCGGCGAACGGTCCAGATACTTGGATGATGTCCAGGATACCGAGCAGCATACATAGCACACTCCCGTTGGGCATTTTGATCACAATAGCCATACATCAACACGATATCGACCTTTTCCGCAATTGTTAAACGGTCCATTTAACACGGGTAATGTATCACGAAGCAAATACCTTCCGCACTGGCGGAATGTTGCGCGATACCACGTACTTAAACATTTGCGACTATTACAGCACCATCTTTCACAAAGCGAAAAAACTGGTCCAACTAAAACATTTATATTTCTTTACGTACTACACGAATATGTGATAAAAATGGGGGTTCCTATTTTAAAAAAACGCAGTTGATATCCGTTTGACCTATGGCAGCGCCATCTAGCGGGCCAACCATAGCGCCATCTGGTTTCCCCCTTCAAGCTAGACGAGTTTCGTTCTTTGTAGTTTTTCCGTTTGATGATTGTTTCGCGAGATATTTGGCCCGGTCACTATCAATGGACCACCCTGTATATCAGACAGGATCATAATCTTAAACCCGAGATTTCAAAAAGAAACACTAAAAGTTATCCAGATTTATGCACCTCAAATGGGATGTAGCGAAGAAGAGAAGATAGACTTTGAAAATGAGTTAGAGAACCATATAGAGAGTGCTAATATAGTGACGGGAGATTTTAATGCACAGGTAGGTAAGGACAGAATGGGATTTGAGTAAGTGTTGGGATGTTTTGGATATGGAGGCAGAAATGAAGAAGGGGAAAGACTCCTGGATTTGTGCCAGAGGAATGGAATGAAAATAGCAAACAACTGGTTTATGAAGAGAGAAAATCATGTTATCACCAGATACAGTTGGGATGGAAGAACCAAGAGTGTAATTGATTGTATTCTAGTAGATAGGGAATGGGGAGAGAAAGTAATAAATGCGAAGGTAATTGCAAGTGTGAATGCAGTTGGAGACCATAGATTCCTGGTGGGACAATGGAAAATGAATCATTGTGTGAAAAATATAAAACAGAAGAAAGTGATGAGGATACGAGATTGGAAACTGAAGGAGAGTGAAATTGCTGAGAAGTATAGAGAATTACTCACACAAAAATTTTCAAAAGAAGTTTTCTGCGATGTAGAAAAAGAATGGAGTTTATTCAAAGAC